>NC_092725.1:6872200-6899700 GCF_047496885.1 Scyliorhinus torazame | reverse complement strand
GACAGGTACAGCACGGGGTTAGATACAGAGTAAAGCTCCCTCTACACTGTCCCCATCAAACACTCCCAGGACAGGTACAGCATGGGGTTGGAGACAGAGTAAAGCTCCCTCTACACTGTCCCCATCAAACACTCCCAGGACAGGTACAGCACGGGGTTAGATACAGAGTAAAGCTCCCTCTACACTGTCCCCATCAAACACTCCCAGGACAGGGACAGCACGGGGTTAGATACAGAGTAAAGCTCCCTCTACACTGTCCCCATCAAACACTCCCAGAACAGGTACAGCACGGGGTTAGATACAGAGTAAAGCTCCCTCTACACTGTCCCCATCAAACACTCCCAGGACAGGTACAGCACGGGGTTAGATACAGAGTAAAGCTCCCTCTGCACTGTCCCCATCAAACACTCCCAGGACAGGTACAGCACGGGGTTAGATACAGAGTAAAGCTCCCTCCACACTGTCCCCGTCAAACACTCACTGGACAGGTACAGCACGGGGTTAGATAGAGAGTAAAGCTCCCTCTACACTGTCCCCATCAAACACTCCCAGGACAGGTACAGCACGGGGTTAGATACAGAGTAAAGCTCCCTCTACACTGTCCCCATCAAACAGTCCCAGGACAGGTACAGCACGGGGTTAGATACAGAGTAAAGCTCCCTCTACACTGTCCCCATCAAACACTCCCAGGACAGGTACAGCACGGGGTTAGATACAGAGTAAAGCTCCCTCTATCTACACCGTCCCCATCAAACACTCCCAGGACAGGTACAGCACGGGGTTAGATACAGAGTAAAGCTCCCTCTACACTGTCCCCATCAAACAGTCCCAGGACAGGTACAGCACGGGGTTAGATACAGAGTAAAGCTCCCTCTGCACTGTCCCCATCAAACACTCCCAGGACAGGTACAGCACGGGGTTAGATACAGAGTAAAGCTCCCTCTACACTGTCCCCATCAAACACTCCCAGGACAGGTACAGCACGGGGTTAGATACAGAGTAAAGCTCCCTCTACACTGTCCCCATCAAACAGTCCCAGGACAGGTACAGCACGGGGTTAGATACAGAGTAAAGCTCCCTCTACACTGTCCCCATCAAACACTCCCAGGACAGGTACAGCACGGGGTTAGATACAGTGTAAAACTCCCTCTACACTGTCCCCATCAACACACCCAGGACAGGTACCACACGGCGTTAGATACAGAGTAAAGCTCCCTCTACACTGTCCCCATCAAACACTCCCAGGACAGGTACCACACGGCGTTAGATACAGAGTAAAGCTCCCTCTACACTGTCCCCATCAAACACTCCCAGGACAGGTACCACACGGCGTTAGATACAGAGTAAAGCTCCCTCCACACTGTCCCCATCAAACACTCCCAGGGCAGGTACAGCACAGGGTTAGATACAGAGTAAAGCTCCCTCTACACTGTCCCCATCAAACACTCCCAGGACAGGTACAGCACGGGGTTAGATACAGAGTAAAGCTCCCTCTACACTGTCCCCATCACACACTCCCAGGACAGGTACAGCACGGGGTTGGATACAGAGTAAAGCTCCCTCTACACTGTCCCCATCAAACACTCCCAGGACAGGTACAGCACGGGGTTGGATATAGAGTAAAGCTCCCTCTACACTGTCACCATCAAACACTCCCAGGACAGGTACAGCACGGGGTTAGATACAGAGTAAAGCTCCCTCTACACTGTCCCCATCAAACACTCCCAGGACAGGTACAGCACGGGGTTAGATACAGAGTAAAGCTCCCTCTACACTGTCCCCATCAAACACTCCCAGGACAGGTACAGCACGGGGTTAGATACAGAGTAAGGCTCCCTCTACACTGTCCCCACCAAACACTCCCAGGGCAGGTACAGCACGGGGTTAGATACAGAGTAAAGCTCCCTCTATCTACACCGTCCCCATCAAACACTCCCAGGACAGGTACAGCACGGGGTTAGATACAGAGTAAAGCTCCCTCCACACTGTCCCCATCAAACACTCCCAGGACAGGTACAGCACGGGGTTAGATACAGAGTAAAGCTCCCTCTACACTGTCCCCATCAAACACTCCCAGGACATAAACAGCACGGGGTTAGATACAGAGTAAAGCTCCCTCTCCACTGTCCCCATCAAACACTCCCAGGACAGGTACAGCACGGGGTTAGATACAGTGTAAAACTCCCTCTACACTGTCCCCATCAACACACCCAGGACAGGTACCACACGGCGTTAGATACAGAGTAAAGCTCCCTCTACACTGTCCCCATCAAACACTCCCAGGACAGGTACCACACGGCGTTAGATACAGAGTAAAGCTCCCTCTACACTGTCCCCATCAAACACTCCCAGGACAGGTACAGCACGGGGTTAGATACAGAGTGAGGCTCCCTCTACACTGTCCCCATCAAACACTCCCAGGACAGGTACCACACGGCGTTAGATACAGAGTAAAGCTCCCTCTACACTGTCCCCATCAAACACTCCCAGGGCAGGTACAGCACGGGGTTAGATACAGAGTAAAGCTCCCTCTACACTGTCCCCATCAAACACTCCCAGGACAGGTACAGCACGGGGTTAGATACAGAGTAAAGCTCCCTCTACACTGTCCCCATCAAACACTCCCAGGACAGGTACAGCACGGCGTTAGATACAGAGTAAAGCTCCCTCTACACTGTCCCCATCAAACACTCCCAGGGCAGGTACAGCACGGGGTTAGATACAGAGTAAAGCTCCCTCTACACTGTCCCCATCAAACACTCCCAGGACAGGTACAGCATGGGGTTAGATACAGAGTAAAGCTCCCTCTACACTGTCCCCATCAAACACTCCCAGGACAGGTACAGCACGGGGTTAGATACAGAGTAAAGCTCCCTCTACACTGTCCCCATCAAACACTCCCAGGACAGGTACAGCACGGGGTTAGATACAGAGTAAAGGTCCCTCTACACTGTCCCCATCAAACACTCCCAGGACAGGAACAGCACAGGGTTAGATACAGAGTAAAGGTCCCTCTACACTGTCCCCATCAACACTCCCAGGACAGGTACAGCACGGGGTTAGATACAGAGTAAACCTCCCTCTACACTGTCCCCATCAAACACTCCCAGGACAGGTACAGCACGGGGTTAGATACAGAGTAAAGCTCCCTCTACACTGTCCCCATCACACACTCCCAGGACAGGTACAGCACGGGGTTAGATACAGAGTAAAGCTCCCTCTACACTGTCCCCATCAACACACCCAGGACAGGTACCACACGGCGTTAGATACAGAGTAAAGCTCCCTCTACACTGTCCCCATCAAACACTCCCAGGACAGGTACCACACGGCGTTAGATACAGAGTAAAGCTCCCTCTACACTGTCCCCATCAAACACTCCCAGGACAGGTACAGCACGGGGTTAGATACAGAGTGAGGCTCCCTCTACACTGTCCCCATCAAACACTCCCAGGACAGGTACCACACGGCGTTAGATACAGAGTAAAGCTCTCTCTACACTGTCCCCATCAAACACTCCCAGGGCAGGTACAGCACGGGGTTAGATACAGAGTAAAGCTCCCTCTACACTGTCCCCATCAAACACTCCCAGGACAGGTACAGCATGGGGTTAGATACAGAGTAAAGCTCCCTCTACACTGTCCCCATCAAACACTCCCAGGACAGGTACAGCACGGGGTTAGATACAGAGTAAAGCTCCCTCTACACTGTCCCCATCAAACACCCCCAGGACAGGTACAGCACGGGGTTAGATACAGAGTAAAGCTCCCTCTACACTGTCCCCATCAAACACTCCCAGGACAGGTACAGCACGGGGTTAGATACAGAGTAAAGGTCCCTCTACACTGTCCCCATCAAACACTCCCAGGACAGGAACAGCACAGGGTTAGATACAGAGTAAAGGTCCCTCTACACTGTCCCCATCAAACACACCCTGGACATGTACAGCACGGGGTTAGATACAGAGTAAAGCTCCCTCTACACTGTCCCCATCAAACACTCCCAGGACAGGTACAGCACGGGGTTAGATACAGAGTAAAGCTCCCTCTACACTGTCCCCATCAAACAGTCCCAGGACAGGTACAGCACGGGGTTAGATACAGAGTAAAGCTCCCTCTACACTGTCCCCATCAAACACTCCCAGGACAGGTACAGCACGGGGTTAGATACAGAGTAAAGCTCCCTCTACACTGTCCCCATCAAACAGTCCCAGGACAGGTACAGCACGGGGTTAGATAGAGAGTAAAGCTCCCTCTACACTGTCCCCATCAAACACTCCCAGGACAGGTACAGCACGGGGTTAGATACAGTGTAAAACTCCCTCTACACTGTCCCCATCAACACACCCAGGACAGGTACCACACGGCGTTAGATACAGAGTAAAGCTCCCTCTACACTGTCCCCATCAAACACTCCCAGGACAGGTACCACACGGCGTTAGATACAGAGTAAAGCTCCCTCTACACTGTCCCCATCAAACACTCCCAGGACAGGTACCACACGGCGTTAGATACAGAGTAAAGCTCCCTCCACACTGTCCCCATCAAACACTCCCAGGGCAGGTACAGCACAGGGTTAGATACAGAGTAAAGCTCCCTCTACACTGTCCCCATCAAACACTCCCAGGACAGGTACAGCACGGGGTTAGATACAGAGTAAAGCTCCCTCTACACTGTCCCCATCACACACTCCCAGGACAGGTACAGCACGGGGTTGGATACAGAGTAAAGCTCCCTCTACACTGTCCCCATCAAACACTCCCAGGACAGGTACAGCACGGGGTTGGATATAGAGTAAAGCTCCCTCTACACTGTCACCATCAAACACTCCCAGGACAGGTACAGCACGGGGTTAGATACAGAGTAAAGCTCCCTCTACACTGTCCCCATCAAACACTCCCAGGACAGGTACAGCACGGGGTTAGATACAGAGTAAAGCTCCCTCTACACTGTCCCCATCAAACACTCCCAGGACAGGTACAGCACGGGGTTAGATACAGAGTAAGGCTCCCTCTACACTGTCCCCACCAAACACTCCCAGGGCAGGTACAGCACGGGGTTAGATACAGAGTAAAGCTCCCTCTATCTACACCGTCCCCATCAAACACTCCCAGGACAGGTACAGCACGGGGTTAGATACAGAGTAAAGCTCCCTCCACACTGTCCCCATCAAACACTCCCAGGACAGGTACAGCACGGGGTTAGATACAGAGTAAAGCTCCCTCTACACTGTCCCCATCAAACACTCCCAGGACATAAACAGCACGGGGTTAGATACAGAGTAAAGCTCCCTCTCCACTGTCCCCATCAAACACTCCCAGGACAGGTACAGCACGGGGTTAGATACAGTGTAAAACTCCCTCTACACTGTCCCCATCAACACACCCAGGACAGGTACCACACGGCGTTAGATACAGAGTAAAGCTCCCTCTACACTGTCCCCATCAAACACTCCCAGGACAGGTACCACACGGCGTTAGATACAGAGTAAAGCTCCCTCTACACTGTCCCCATCAAACACTCCCAGGACAGGTACAGCACGGGGTTAGATACAGAGTGAGGCTCCCTCTACACTGTCCCCATCAAACACTCCCAGGACAGGTACCACACGGCGTTAGATACAGAGTAAAGCTCCCTCTACACTGTCCCCATCAAACACTCCCAGGGCAGGTACAGCACGGGGTTAGATACAGAGTAAAGCTCCCTCTACACTGTCCCCATCAAACACTCCCAGGACAGGTACAGCACGGGGTTAGATACAGAGTAAAGCTCCCTCTACACTGTCCCCATCAAACACTCCCAGGACAGGTACAGCACGGCGTTAGATACAGAGTAAAGCTCCCTCTACACTGTCCCCATCAAACACTCCCAGGGCAGGTACAGCACGGGGTTAGATACAGAGTAAAGCTCCCTCTACACTGTCCCCATCAAACACTCCCAGGACAGGTACAGCATGGGGTTAGATACAGAGTAAAGCTCCCTCTACACTGTCCCCATCAAACACTCCCAGGACAGGTACAGCACGGGGTTAGATACAGAGTAAAGCTCCCTCTACACTGTCCCCATCAAACACTCCCAGGACAGGTACAGCACGGGGTTAGATACAGAGTAAAGCTCCCTCTACACTGTCCCCATCAAACACTCCCAGGACAGGTACCACACGGCATTAGATACAGAGTAAAGCTCCCTCTACACTGTCCCCATCAAACACTCCCAGGACAGGTACAGCACGGGGTTAGATACAGAGTGAGGCTCCCTCTACACTGTCCCCATCAAACACTCCCAGGACAGGTACCACACGGCGTTAGATACAGAGTAAAGCTCTCTCTACACTGTCCCCATCAAACACTCCCAGGGCAGGTACAGCACGGGGTTAGATACAGAGTAAAGCTCCCTCTACACTGTCCCCATCAAACACTCCCAGGACAGGTACAGCATGGGGTTAGATACAGAGTAAAGCTCCCTCTACACTGTCCCCATCAAACACTCCCAGGACAGGTACAGCACGGGGTTAGATACAGAGTAAAGCTCCCTCTACACTGTCCCCATCAAACACCCCCAGGACAGGTACAGCACGGGGTTAGATACAGAGTAAAGCTCCCTCTACACTGTCCCCATCAAACACTCCCAGGACAGGTACAGCACGGGGTTAGATACAGAGTAAAGGTCCCTCTACACTGTCCCCATCAAACACTCCCAGGACAGGAACAGCACAGGGTTAGATACAGAGTAAAGGTCCCTCTACACTGTCCCCATCAAACACACCCTGGACATGTACAGCACGGGGTTAGATACAGAGTAAAGCTCCCTCTACACTGTCCCCATCAAACACTCCCAGGACAGGTACAGCACGGTGTTAGATACAGAGTAAAGCTCCCTCTACACTGTCCCCATCAAACACTCCCAGGACAGGTACAGCACGGGGTTAGATACAGAGTAAAGCTCCCTCTCCACTTTCCCCATCAAACACTCCCAGGACAGGTACAGCACGGGGTTAGATACAGAGTAAAGCTCCCTCTACACTGTCCCCATCAAACACTCCCAGGACAGGTACAGCACGGGGTTAGATACAGTGTAAAGCTCCCTCTACACTGTCCCCATCAAACACTCCCAGGACAGGTACAGCACGGGGTTCGATACAGAGTAAAGCTCCCTCTACACTGTCCCCATCAAACATTCCCAGGACAGGTACAGCACGGGTTCGATACAGAGTAAAGCTCCCTCTACACTGTCCCCATCAAACACTCCCAGGACAGGTACAGCACGGGGTTAGATACAGAGTAAAGCTCCCTCTACACTGTCCCCATCAAACACTCCCAGGACAGGTACAGCACGGGGTTAGATACAGAGTAAAGCTCCCTCTACACTGTCCCCATCAAACACTCCCAGGACAGGTACAGCACGGGCTTAGATACAGAGTAATGATCCCATCTTTTTTCTCTCTTGCCGGCAGACTGAAATTCACAATATTCCACATTTGAGCGTGCGGGAGGCGTCAGTCGAGGATCTCCTGATAACCGATCCAGACCCCTCACGGCCAGGCCGGTGGAAAGTGCAAGGTGTGATCCTGGGTAAGTGATGGAAGGAGAGGAGGGAGAGAGCGATAGAGGGGGAGCGCGATAGAGGGGGAGCGCGATAGAGGGGGAGCGCGATAGAGGGGGGAGCGCGATAGAGGGGGGAGCGCGATAGAGGGGGGAGCGCGATAGAGGGGGGAGCGCGATAGAGGGGGGAGCGCGATAGAGGGGGGAGCGCGATAGAGGGGGGAGCGCGATAGAGGGGGGAGCGCGATAGAGGGGGGAGCGCGATAGAGGGGGGAGCGCGATAGAGGGGGGAGCGCGATAGAGGGGGGAGCGCGATAGAGGGGGGAGCGCGATAGAGGGGGGAGCGCGATAGAGGGGGGAGCGCGATAGAGGGGGGAGCGCGATAGAGGGGGGAGCGCGATAGAGGGGGGGAGCGCGATAGAGGGGGGAGCGCGATAGAGGGGGGAGCGCGATAGAGGGGGGAGCGCGATAGAGGGGGGAGCGCGATAGAGGGGGGAGCGCGATAGAGGGGGGAGCGCGATAGAGGGGGGAGCGCGATAGAGGGGGAGCGCGATAGAGGGGGAGCGCGATAGAGTGGGAGCAAAGGGGGAGACATATAGAATGGGGGATAAAGAGAGAGGACAGGGAAGGGAGAGAGAGGGAAAGGAGAGAGAGAGAGAGAGAGACAGAGGGGAGAGAGAAAGAGCTGGAATGAGGGGTGGGTGGTGTCGGAGGGAGAGAGCGAGAGAGAGCGAGAGGGGTGGGTGGTGTCGGAGGGAGAGAGATTGGGAGGGAGAGAGCGAGGGGTGGGTGGTGTCGGAGGGAGAGAGAGAGAGATGGTCCACGAGGGAGTTAAATGTTTGTCACTGTGCCTCTCCAGGTGATGGGACCAGGGTCGATTGCTCATGCGTGGCCTTAACAACCGGGACCTTCCTGCGAGGGACGATCGGGATTGGCCTGGAGACTTGGCCTGCTGGACGGATGGGAGAGGAGCCATCGATCGGCCTGGCAAAGACCTTGGAGAAACTGGGATTCAGGATGGGCAGACTGAAAACCGGTAATCAGTGAGAAGTCACTGTTCCTGCGTACTGCATGGGGTGAGGGCGAGAGAGGGGGGAGAGGGAGACGGGGGAGAGACAGGGGGAGAGACAGGGGGAGAGACAGGGGGAGACAGAGAATGACAGGGGGAGACAGAGAGAGAGACAGGGGGAGACAGGGGGAGACAGAGAGAGACAGAGAGAGACAGGGGGAGACAGGGGGAGACAGAGAGAGAGACACGGGGAGAGACAGGGGGAGAGAAAGAGAGACAGGGGGGAACAGAGAGAGAGAGACAGAGAGAGACAGGGGGAGACAGAGAGAGAGACAGGGGGAGACAGAGAGAGACAGGGGAGACAGAGAGAGACAGGGGGGGGGGCAGAGAGAGAGACCGAGAGAGAGACAGGGGGAGACGGGGGGGGGACAGAGAGAGAGACAGAGAGAGACAGGGGGAGACAGAGAGAGACAGGGGGATACAGGGGGGGACGGGGGGGACGGGGGGGGACGGGGGGGGGGACAGAGAGAGAGACAGAGAGAGACAGAGAGAGACAGGGGGAGACAGGGGGAGACAGAGAGAGACAGGGGAGACAGAGAGAGACGGGGGAGGGGACAGAGAGAGAGACCGAGAGAGAGACAGGGGGAGACAGGTGGGGGACAGAGAGAGAGACAGAGAGAGACAGAGAGAGACAGAGAGAGACAGAGAGAGACAGAGAGAGACAGAGAGAGACAGGGGGAGACAGAGAGAGACGGGGGGGGGGGGCAGAGAGAGAGTCAGGGGGAGACAGAGAGAGACAGGGGGAGACAGAGAGAGACAGGGGGAGACAGAGAGACAGACAGGGGGGGATAGAGAGAGAGACGGGGGAGACAGAGAGAGGGACAGGGGGGGACAGAGAGAGGGACAGAGAGAGAGACAGAGGGAGAGACAGGGGGAGAGACAGGGGGAGACAGAGAGAGACAGGGAGAGAGACAGAGAGAGACAGGGGGAGACAGGGAGAGAGACAGAGAGAGACAGAGAGAGACAGGGGGAGACAGGGGGAGACAGGGGGAGACAGGGGGAGACAGAGAGAGAAAGACAGGGGGAGACACAGGGAGACAGGGGGAGACAGAGAGAGACAGGGGGGGACAGAGAGAGAGACAGAGAGAGACAGGGGGAGACAGAGAGAGAGACACGGGGAGAGACAGGGGGGGACAAAGAGAGACAGGGGGGAACAGAGAGAGAGACAGGGGGGAACAGAGAGAGAGACAGAGAGAGACAGGGGGGGACAGAGAGAGAGACAGAGAGAGACAGGGGGAGACAGGGGGAGACAGAGAGACAGGGGGAGACAGAGAGAGACAGGGGAGACAGAGAGAGACAGGGGGGGGGACAGAGAGCGAGACCGAGAGAGAGACAGGGGGAGACGGGGGGGGGACAGAGAGAGAGACAGAGAGAGACAGAGAGAGACAGAGAGAGACAGAGAGAGACAGGGGGAGACAGAGAGAGACAGGGGGGGACAGGGGGGGACGGGGGGGGGGGACAGAGAGAGAGACAGAGGGAGACAGGGGGAGACAGAGAGAGACAGGGGAGACAGAGAGAGACAGGGGGGGGGGGGGACAGAGAGAGAGACCGAGAGAGAGACAGGGGGAGACAGCGGGGGGACAGAGAGAGAGACAGAGAGAGACAGGGGGAGACAGGGGGAGACAGGGGGAGACAGGGGGAGACAGGGGGAGACGGGGGGGGGCGGAGAGAGAGACAGAGAGAGACAGGGGGAGACAGAGAGAGACAGGGGGAGACAGAGAGACAGACAGGGGGTGATAGAGAGAGAGACGGGGGGAGACAGAGAGAGGGACAGGGGGGACAGAGGGAGAGACAGGGGGAGAGACAGGGGGAGAGACAGGGGGAGACAGAGAAAGACAGGGGGAGAGACAGGGGGAGAGACAGGGGGAGAGACAGGGAGAGAGACAGGGGGAGAGACAGGGGGAGAGACAGGGAGAGAGACAGGGAGAGAGACAGGGAGAGAGACAGGGAGAGAGACAGGGAGAGAGACAGGGAAAGGCAGGGAGAGAGACAGAGACAGGGGGAGAGACAGGGGGAGAGACAGGGAGAGAGACAGGGAGAGAGACAGGGAGAGAGACCGAGAAAGACAGGGAGAGAGACAGGGAGAGAGACAGAGACAGGGGGAGAGACAGGGGGAGAGACAGGGGGAGAGACAGGGGGAGAGACAGGGGGAGAGACAGGGGGAGAGACAGGGGGAGAGACAGGGGGAGAGACAGGGGGAGAGACAGGGGGAGAGACAGGGGGAGACAGGGGGAGACAGAGGGAGACAGAGAGAGAAAGACAGGGGGAGACAGAGAGAGAGACAGGGGGGGACAGAGAGAGAGACAGAGAGAGACAGGGGGGAGACAGAGAGAGACAGGGGGAGACAGAGAGAGACAGGGGGAGACAGAGGGAGAGACAGGGGGAAAGACAGGGGGAGACAGAGAGAGACGGGGGACAGAGAGAGAGACGGGGGGAGACGGGGGGAGACGGGGGGAGACGGGGGGAGACGGGGGGAGACGGGGGGAGACGGGGGGAGACGGGGGGAGACGGGGGGAGACGGGGGGAGACGGGGGGAGACGGGGGGAGACGGGGGGAGACGGGGGGAGACGGGGGGAGACAGAGAGAGACAGAGAGAGACAGGGGGGGACGACAGAGAGAGAGACCGAGAGAGACAGGGGGAGACAGAGAGAGACAGGGGGAGACAGGGGGGACAGAGGGGGGGGGACAGAGAGAGAGACAGAGAGAGACAGGGGGTGACAGAGAGAGACGGGGGACAGAGAGAGAGACAGGGGGAGACAGAGAGACAGACAGGGGGGATAGAGAGAGAGACAGAGAGAGACAGGGGGAGACAGAGAGAGAGACAGGGGGAGACAGAGAGACAGACAGGGGGGATAGAGAGAGAGACGGGGGAGACAGAGAGAGAGACTTAGGGGGGGACAGAGAGAGAGACAGAGAGAGAGACAGAGAGAGAGACAGGGGGAGACAGAGGGGGAGACAGAGAGAGAGACAGGGAGAGAGACAGGGAGAGAGACAGGGAGAGAGACAGGGAGAGAGACAGGGAGAGAGACAGAGAGAGACAGAGAGAGACAGAGAGAGACAGAGAGAGACAGAGAGAGACAGAGAGAGACAGGGGGAGACAGAGAGAGACAGGGGGAGACAGAGGGAGAGACAGGGGGAAAGACAGGGGGAGACAGAGAGAGACAGGGGGGGACAGAGAGAGAGAGACAGAGAGAGACAGGGGGAGACAGAGAGAGAGACAGAGAGAGTGCGAGAGAGAGAGAGTGCGAGAGAGAGAGACAGAGAGGGACAGGGGGAGACAGAGAGAGACAGGGGGAGACAGAGAGAGACAGGGGGAGACAGAGAGAGACAGGGGAGACAGAGAGAGACAGGGGGGGGGGACAGAGAGCGAGACCGAGAGAGAGACAGGGGGAGACAGGGGGGGGACAGAGAGAGAGACAGAGAGAGAGACAGAGAGAGACAGAGAGAGAGACAGGTGGGGACAGAGAGAGAGAGACAGAGAGAGACAGGGGGAGACAGGGGGAGACAGAGAGAGACAGGGGGAGACAGAGAGAGACAGAGAGAGACAGGGGGAGACAGAGGGAGAGACAGGGGAAAGACAGGGGGAGACAGAGAGAGACAGGGGGGGGACAGAGAGAGAGAGACAGAGAGAGACAGGGGGAGTCAGAGAGAGAGACAGAGAGAGACAGAGAGAGACAGAGAGAGAGAGAGTGCGAGAGAGTGCGAGAGAGTGCGAGAGAGAGGGACAGAGAGGGACAGGGGGAGACACAGAGAGAGACAGGGGGAGACAGAGAGAGAGACAGGGGGAGACAGAGAGAGAGAGAGACAGGGGGGGACAGAGAGAGAGACAGAGAGAGACAGGGGGAGACAGAGAGAGAGACAGGGGGAGACAGTGGGAGACAGAGAGAGACAGGGGGAGACAGAGAGAGACAGGGGGAGACAGAGAGGGACAGAGGGAGGGAGACCGAGAGAGACAACGAGAGAGAGAGAGACAGAGAGATAGAGAAAGAGAGACAGCGAGATGGAGAGAAAGAGAGACAGCGAGATGGAGAGAAAGAGAGGGAGGGGGTGAGATACAGGGGCGAGAGAGCTGTCACCTGGATGTTTGTGTGTGTGTGGCTGTGGGAGAGAATGTGAGTGAGTGGGGTCTCTGGAGCGAAGCGCTGAGCAGGGTGGACTCCACCTCGTCCTGCGCAAGAGCGTACCCGACCAGAACCCCTCGCTTTCGCTTCCCTAAAGGCCGGAGAATCCCGCTCGGCTGCCGACCGGTTCGCTGACCTCTGGGAATTCCTCCACCCGGAGAAGACGAAGGGGGCGATTCTCCCAAATGGAGGCCAAGCGTTATCCCGAACCGGGCACGGGGGGGGGGGGGGGGGGGGGGTGGCTCGGAGAATCGCCCCCGAAGTAGGCCACCCGAGGGTCGGAGGAGGGCTTCCTGGATACTCGCGGGGGGGAGGGGGGGGGGGGGGGGGCGCTGGCTGGGAGGACAAGACGAGATGTTCTGTACAACGCGTTACATCGCCACGGCCGACAGCGCGCATAACTGTTTATAAAGCTTCGGAAAGGCCGATAAAAAGATTGAAAGGAAAAATAGAATGTGAGCGAGTGTCGTCTCCCGTACTTCCGACTTTCTCTCTCAGGAACGCCACCCAGAATCGCGAAGGATTCTGTGAACTTTGAGGTTCTACAGAGACACGATGGTGATCGCAATCCCAAACCATTCAGCTTCCTGACAGAGCGCGTCTGGATTAAGGTCAGTGCTGAGGGAGTGCCGCACTGTCAGAGGGTCAGTACTGAGGGAGTGCTGCACTGTCAGAGGGTCAGTACTGAGGGAGCGCCGCACTGTCAGAGGGTCAGTTACTGAGGGAGTGCCGCACTGTCAGAGGGTCAGTACTGAGGGAGTGCCGCACTGTCAGAGGGTCAGTACAGAGGGAGTGCCGCACTGTCAGAGGGTCAGTACTGAGGGAGCGCCGCACTGTCAGAGAGTCAGTACTGAGGGAGTGCCGCACTGTCAGAGAGTCAGTACTGAGGGGAGCGCCGCACTGTCAGAGGGTCAGTACTGAGGGAGTGCTGCACTGTCAGAGGGTCGGTGCTGAGGGAGCGCCGCACTGTCAGAGAGTCAGTGCTGAGGGAGCGCCGCACTGTCAGAAGGTCAGTACTGAGGGAGTGCCGCACTGTCAGAGGGTCAGTACTGAGGGAGTACTGCACTGTCAAAGGGTCAGTACTGAGGGAGCGCCGCACTGTCAGAGGGTCAGTACTGAGGGAGTGCTGCACTGTCAGAGGGTCAGTAATGAGGGAGTGCCGCACTGTCAGAGGGTCAGTACTGAGGGAGTGCCGCACTGTCAGAGGGTCAGTACTGAGGGAGTGTCGCACTGTCAGAGGGTCGGTGCTGAGGGGAGTGCCGCACTGTCAGAGGGTCAGTAATGAGGGAGTGCCACACTGTCAGAGGGTCAGTACTGAGGGAGTGCCGCACTGTCAGAGGGTCAGTACTGAGGGAGTGCCGCACTGTCAGAGGGTCAGTACTGAGGGAGCGCCGCACTGTCAGAGGGTCAGTACTGAGGGAGTGCCGCACTGTCAGAGGGTCAGTACTGAGGGAGCGCCGCACTGTCAGAGGGTCAGTACTGAGGGAGCGCCGCACTGTCAGAGGGTCAGTACTGAGGGAGCGCCGCACTGTCAGAGGGTCAAGTACTGAGGGAGTGCTGCACTGTCAGAGGGTCGGTACTGAGGGAGCGCCGCACTGTCAGAGAGTCAGTGCTGAGGGAGCGCCGCACTGTCAGAGGGTCGGTGCTGAGGGAGCGCCGCTCTGTCAGAGGGTCAGTGCTGAGGGAGCGCCGCACTGTCAGAAGGTCAGTACTGAGGGAGTGCCGCACTGTCAGAGGGTCAGTACTGAGGGAGTGCCGCACTGTCAGAAGGTCAGTACTGAGGGAGTGCCGCACTGTCAGAGGGTCGGTGCTGAGGAGTGCCGCACTGTCAGAGTGTCAGTACTGAGGGAGTGCCGCACTGTCAGAGGGTCAGTACTGAGGGGTGTCGCACTGTCAGAGGGTCAGTACTGAGGGAGCGCCGCACTGTCAGAGGGTCAGTACTGAGGGAGTGCTGCACTGTCAGAGGGTCAGTACTGAGGGAGCGCCGCACTGTCAGAGGGTCAGTACTGAGGGAGCGCCGCACTGTCAGAGGGTCAGTACTGAGGGAGTGCCGCACTGTCAGAGGGTCAGTACTGAGGGAGTGCTGCACTGTCAGAGGGTCAGTACTGAGGGAGTGCCGCACTGTCAGAGGGTCAGTACTGAGGGAGTGCTGCACTGTCAGAGGGTCAGTACTGAGGGAGTGCCGCACTGTCAGAGGGTCAGTACTGAGGGAGTGCTGCACTGTCAGAGGGTCAGTACTGAGGGAGTGCTGCACTGTAAGAGGGTCAGTACTGAGGTAGTGCCGCACTGTCAGAGGGTCAGTACTGAGGGAGTGCCACACTGTCAGAGGGTCAGTACTGAGGGAGTGCCGCACTGTCAGAGGGTCAGTACTGAGGGAGTGCCGCACTGTCAGAGGGTCAGTACTGAGGGAGTGCCACACTGTCAGAGGGTCAGTACTGAGGGAGTGCCGCACTTTCAGACGGTCAGTGCTGAGGGAGCGCCGCACTGTCAGAGGGTCAGTACTGAGGGAGTGCCGCACTGTCAGAGGGTCAGTACTGAGGGAGTGCGGCCCTGTCAGAGGGCCAGTACTGAGGGAGAGCTGCACTGTCAGAGGGTCAGTACTGAGGGAGTGTCGTACTGTCAGAGGCTCATTGCTGAGGGACTGCCGCACTGTCAGAGGGTCAGTACTGAGGGAGTGCCGCACTGTCAGAGGGTCAGTACTGATTGAGTGCCGCACTGTCAGAGGGTCAGTGCTGAGGGAGAGCCGCACTGTCAGAGGGTCAGTACTGATTGAGTGCCGCACTGTCAGAGGGTCAGTACTGAGGGAGTGCCGCACTGTCAGAGGGTCAGTACTGAGGGAGTGCTGAACTGTCAGAGAGTCAGTACTGAGGGAGCGCCGCACTGTCAGAGGGTCAGTAGTGAGGGAGTGCTGCACTGTCAGAGGGTCAGTACTGAGGGAGTGCTGCACTGTCAGAGGGTCAGTGCTGAGGGAGTGCTGCACTGTCAGAGGGACAGTACTGAGGGAGTGCCGCACTGTCAGAGGGTCAGTACTGAGGGAGTGCTGAACTGTCAGAGAGTCAGTACTGAGGGAGTGCTGCACTGTCAGAGGGTCAGTGCTGAGGGAGCGCCGCACTGTCAGAGGGTCAGTACTGAGGGAGTGCCGCACTGTCAGAGGGTCAGTACTGAGGGAGTGCCGCACTGTCAGAGGGTCAGTACTGAGGGAGTGCTGCACTGTCAGAGGGTCAGTGCTGAGGGAGTGCTGCACTGTCAGAGGGTCAGTACTGAGGGAGTGCTGCACTGTCAGAGGGTCAGTACTGAGGGAGTGCGGCACTGTCAGAGGGTCAGTACTGAGGGAGTGCTACACTGTCAGAGGGTCAGTACTGAGGGAGCGCAGCACTGTCAGAGGGTCAGTACTGAGGGAGCGCCGCACTGTCAGAGGGTCAGTACTGAGGGAGTGCCGCACTGTCAGCGGGTCAGTACTGAGGGAGTGCTGCACTGTCAGAGGGTCAGTACTGAGGGAGTGCTACACTGTCAGAGGGTCAGTACTGAGGGAGCGCAGCACTGTCAGAGGGTCAGTACTGATGGAGTGCCGCACTGTCAGAGGGTCAGTACTGAGGGAGCGCCGCACTGTCAGAGGGTCAGTACTGAGGGAGTGCTGCACTGTCAGAGGGTCAGTACTGAGGGAGTGCCGCACTGTCAGAGGGTCAGTACTGAGGGAGTGCTGCACTGTCAGAGGGTCAGTACTGAGGGAGCGCCGCACTGTCAGAGGGTCAGTACTGAGGGAGTGCCGCACTGTCAGAGGGTCAGTACTGAGGGAGTGCCGCACTGTCAGAGGGTCAGTACTGAGGGAGTGCCGCACTGTCAGAGGGTCAGTACTGAGGGAGTGCGGCCCTGTCAGAGGGCCAGTACTGAGGGAGAGCTGCACTGTCAGAGGGTCAGTACTGAGGGAGTGTCGTACTGTCAGAGGCTCATTGCTGAGGGACTGCCGCACTGTCAGAGGGTCAGTACTGAGGGAGTGCCGCACTGTCAGAGGGTCAGTACTGATTGAGTGCCGCACTGTCAGAGGGTCAGTGCTGAGGGAGAGCCGCACTGTCAGAGGGTCAGTACTGATTGAGTGCTGAACTGTCAGAGAGTCAGTACTGAGGGAGTGCTGCACTGTCAGAGGGTCAGTGCTGAGGGAGCGCCGCACTGTCAGAGGGTCAGTACTGAGGGAGTGCCGCACTGTCAGAGGGTCAGTAGTGAGGGAGTGCTGCACTGTCAGAGGGTCAGTACTGAGGGAGTGCTGCACTGTCAGAGGGTCAGTGCTGAGGGAGTGCTGCACTGTCAGAGGGACAGTACTGAGGGAGTGCCGCACTGTCAGAGGGTCAGTACTGAGGGAGTGCTGAACTGTCAGAGAGTCAGTACTGAGGGAGTGCTGCACTGTCAGAGGGTCAGTGCTGAGGGAGCGCCGCACTGTCAGAGGGTCAGTACTGAGGGAGTGCCGCACTGTCAGAGGGTCAGTAGTGAGGGAGTGCTGCACTGTCAGAGGGTCAGTACTGAGGGAGTGCTGCACTGTCAGAGGGTCAGTGCTGAGGGAGTGCTGCACTGTCAGAGGGTCAGTACTGAGGGAGTGCTGCACTGTCAGAGGGTCAGTACTGAGGGAGTGCGGCACTGTCAGAGGGTCAGTACTGAGGGAGTGCTACACTGTCAGAGGGTCAGTACTGAGGGAGCGCAGCACTGTGAGAGGGTCAGTACTGAGGGAGCGCCGCACTGTCAGAGGGTCAGTACTGAGGGAGTGCCGCACTGTCAGCGGGTCAGTACTGAGGGAGTGCTGCACTGTCAGAGGGTCAGTACTGAGGGAGTGCTACACTGTCAGAGGGTCAGTACTGAGGGAGCGCAGCACTGTCAGAGGGTCAGTACTGATGGAGTGCCGCACTGTCAGAGGGTCAGTACTGAGGGAGCGCCGCACTGTCAGAGGGTCAGTACTGAGGGAGTGCTGCACTGTCAGAGGGTCAGTACTGAGGGAGTGCCGCACTGTCAGAGGGTCAGTACTGAGGGAGTGCTGCACTGTCAGAGGGTCAGTACTGAGGGAGTGCCGCACTGTCAGAGGGTCAGTACTGAGGGAGTGCCGCACTGTCAGAGGGTCAGTACTGAGGGAGTGCCGCACTGTCAGAGGGTCAGTACTGAGGGAGTGCCGCACTGTCAGCGGGTCAGTACTGAGGGAGCGCAGCACTGTCAGAGGGTCAGTACTGAGGGAGTGCCGCACTGTCAGAGGGTCAGTACTGAGGGAGTGCCGCACTGTCAGAGGGTCAGTACTGAGGGAGTGCCGCACTGTCAGCGGGTCAGTACTGAGGGAGCGCAGCACTGTCAGAGGGTCAGTACTGAGGGAGTGCCGCACTGTCAGAGGGTCAGTACTGAGGGAGTGCCGCACTGTCAGAGGGTCAGTACTGAGGGAGCGCCGCACTGTCAGAGGTCAGTACTGAGGGAGCGCCGCACTGTCAGAGGGTCAGTACTGAGGGAGCGCCGCACTGTCAGAGGGTCAGTACTGAGGGAGTGCTGCACTGTCAGAGGGTCAGTACTGAGGGACAGTTTGGTTGAATTGAGTGTGTTTATCAATGTGTTTGACAGCCGGAGGATCAGTTACCCTGCTTCTTGACATTTACCGGACCCGATGTCGAAAACCTTGTCCGACAGAATGTTCACCTGAGTCGACACGTTCAGGAAACCAGTCGTGGACCCAGGTCAGTCCCTCACAGCTCTCTCTCTCTCTCTGCCTCATTCCCTCTCTCTCTTTCTCTCTGCCACAATCCCTCTCTCTCTCTGCCACATTCCCTCTCTCTCTCTCTCTCTCTCTCTGTCACATTCTCTCTCTCTCTCTCTGCCACATACCCTCTCTCTTTCTGCCACTTTCCCACTGTCTCTCTCTCTGCCAAATTTCCCCTCTCTCTCTGCCTCATTCTCTCTCTCTCTGCCACGTTCCCTCTCTCTCTCTCTGCCTCATTCCCTCTCTCTCTCTGCCTCATTCCCCCTCTCTCTCTCTGCCTCATTCCCTCACAGCTCTCTCTCTGCCACGTTCCCTCTCTCTCTCTTCAACGTTTCCTCTCTCTCTCTGCCTCATTCTCTCTCTCTCTCTCTCTTCTCTGCCACATTCCCTCTCTCTCTCTCTCCGCCACATTCCCTCTCTCTCTGCCACATTCCCTCTCTCTCTGCTGCTCCGCCACATTCCCTCTCTCTCTGCCACATTCCCTCTCTCTCTGCCACATTCCCTCTCTCTCTACCACATTCCCTCCCTGTCTCTTAACCACATTACCTCTCTCTCTCTCTCTGCCTCATTCCCTCTCTCTCTGCTCATTCCTTCGCTCTCTGTGTCTCTCTCTGCCTCATTCCCTCGCTCTCTCTCTGCCTCATTCCCTCTCTCTCTGCCTCATTCCCTCTCTCTCTGTCTCTCAATGCCTCATTCCCCGCTCTCTCTCTGCCTCATTCCTTCTCTCTCTCTGCCTCATTCCCTCTGTCTGCCTCATTCCCTCTCTCTCTGCCTCATTCCCTCTCCCTGTCTCATTCCCTCACTCTCTCTCTGCCTCATTCCCTCTCTCTCTCTCTGCCACATTCCTCTCTCTCTCTCTGCCTCATTCCTCTCTCTCTGTTTCTCTCTGCCTCCTTCCCTCGCTCTCTCTCTGCCTCATTCCCTCTCTCACTGCCTCATTCCCTCTCTCTCTGTCTCTCTCTGCCTCATTCCCTCGCTCTCTCTCTGCCTCATTCCCTCGCTCTCTCTCTGCCTCATTCCCTCTCTCTCTCTGCCTCATTCCCTCTCTCTCTCTGCCTCATTCCCTCTCTATCTCTGCCACATTGCCTCTCTGTGCCTCATTCCCTCTCTCTCTGTGCCTCATTCCCTCTCTCTGCCTCATTCCTTCTCTCTCTCTGCCTCATTCCCTCTCTGTGCCTCATTCCCTCTCTCTCTCTGCCACATTCCCTCTCTCTCTCTGCCTCATTCCCTCTCTCTCTCTCTGCCACATTCCCTCTCTCTCTCTCTCTCTCTCTCTGTCTCATTCCCTCGCTCTCTCTCTGTCACATTCCCTCTCTCTTTCTGCCTCATTCCCTCTCTCTCTCTCTGCCACATTCCCTCTCTCTCTCGGCCTCATTCACTCTCTCTGCCACATTCCCCCTCTCTCTCTCTCTCTCTGTCACATTCCCTCTCTCTCTCTCTCTGCCTCACTCCCTCTCTCTCTGCCTCATTCTCTCTCTTTGTCTCATTCCCCTCGCTCTCTCTCTGCCTCATTCCCTCGCTCTTTCTGCCTCATTCCCTCTCTCTCTCTGGCCTCATTCCCTCTCTCTCCTCCGCCTCATTCCCTCCCTCTCTCTGCCTCATTCCCCCTCTCTCTCTGCCTCATTCCCTCTCTCTCTCTCTTCCTCATTCCCTCTCTCTCTCTGCCTCATTCCCTCCCTCTCTCTCTTCCTCATTCCCTCTCTCTCTCTGCCTCATTCCCTCTCTCTCTCTCTGCCTCATTCCCTCTCTCTCTCTCTGCCTCATTCCCTCTCTCTCTCTCTTCCTCATTCCCTCTCTCTCTCTGCCTCATTCCTCTCTCTCTCTCTCTTCCTCATCTCTGCTCTCTCTCTCTCTGCCTCATTCCCTCTCTCACTCTCTGCCACATTCCCTCTCTCTCTCTCTGCCACATTCCCCCTCTCTCCTCTGCCACATTCCCTCTCTCTCTCTGCTCATTCCCTCCCTCTCTCTCTTCCTCATTCCCTCTCTCTCTCTGCCTCATTCCCTCTCTCTCTCTCTGCCACATTCCCCCTCTCTCTCTCTGCCACATTCCTCCTCTCCCTGCCACATTCCCTCCCTCTCTCTGCTCATTCTCTCTCTCTCTCTGCCTCATTCCCTCTCTCTCTCTCTGCCTCATTCCCTCCCTCTCTCTGCCTCATTCCCTCTCCTCTCTCTCTCTGCCACATTCCCTCTCTCTCTCTGCCTCATTCCCCTGATGCGACCATCAATTCACTCGAAGACACGTGGAGAAGTAAACCGTGGGTTTAATCAGCTTAGAACTGAGCCTGCCTGCGACCGGTACAACACTGAAGGTGGCCCCGCAGGTCAGCTGCTCTTATACTTCCCCTAAAGGGGTGGAGCCATGGGCGGAGCTCGTACATGCCCCGACATATCCCCCTGTGGGTGAAGCCACACAATGGCCCAGAGGTAGAGCCCACAGGGTTAATAACATAACACAGTGCACTGGTGAATTATCAGTAATTATACATTCACCACACTCTCTCTTTCTCACTGACTCTCTGACATGCTCTATCTGTCACTCTCTCTCTCTCCTCTGACACTCTCTCTCTCTCTCTGCCTCATTCTCTCTCTCTCTCTGACACATTCCCTCTCTCTCTCTGACACTCTCTCTCTCTGTGCCTCATTCTCTCTCCCTCTTTGCCTCATTCCCTCTCTCTCTGCCACATTCCCTCTCTCTCTCTCTGCCTCATTCCCTCTCTCTCTCTCTCTGCCACATTCCCTCTCTCTCTCTGCCTCATTCCCTCACTCTCTCTCTGCCACATTCCCCCTCTCTCTCTGCCACATTCCCTCCCTCTCTCTGCCTCATTCCCCCTCTCTCTCTGCCACATTCCCTCTCTCTCTCTCTCTGCCACATTCCCTCTCTCTCTCTCTGCCTCATTCCCCCTCTCTCTCTGTCACATTCCCTCTCTCTGCCTCATTCCCCTCTCTCTGCCACATTCCCCCCCTCTCTCTCTGTCACATTCCCCCTCTCTCTCTGCCTCATTCCTCTCTCTCTCTGCCTCATTCCCTCTCTCTCTCAGCCACATTCCCTCTCTCCTTCTGTCACATTCCCCCTCTCTCTCTGCCTCATTCCCTCTCTCTCTCTGCCTCATTCCCCTCTCTCTGCCACATTCCCTCTCTCTCTGTGTCACATTCCCTCTCTCTCTCTGCCTCATTCCCTCTCTCTCTCTCTGCCTCATTCCCCTCTCTCTCTCTGCCACATTCCCCCTCTCTCTCTCTGTCACATTCCCCCTCTCTCTCTCTGTCACATTCCTCTCTCTCTGCCTCATTCCCCTGATGCGACCATCAATTCACTCGAAGACACGTGGAGAAGTAAACCGTGGGTTTAATCAGCTTAGAACTGAGCCTGCCTGCGACCGGTACAACACTGAAGGTGGCCCCGCAGGTCAGCTGCTCTTATACTTCCCCTAAAGGGGTGGAGCCATGGGCGGAGCTCGTACATGCCCCGACATATCCCCCTGTGGGTGAAGCCACACAATGGCCCAGAGGTAGAGCCCACAGGGTTAATAACATAACACAGTGCACTGGTGAATTATCAGTAATTATACATTCACCACACTCTCTCTTTCTCACTGACTCTCTGACATGCTCTATCTGTCACTCTCTCTCTCTCTCTGACACTCTCTCTCTCTCTCTGCCTCATTCTCTCTCTCTCTCTGACACATTCCCTCTCTCTCTCTGCCTCATTCTCTCTCTCTCTCTGACACATTCCCTCTCTCTCTCTGACACTCTCTCTCTCTGTGCCTCATTCTCTCTCCCTCTTTGCCTCATTCCCTCTCTCTCTGCCACATTCCCTCTCTCTCTCTCTGCCTCATTCCCTCTCTCTCTCTCTGCCACATTCCCTCTCTCTCTCTGCCTCATTCCCTCTCTCTCTCTCTCTGCCACATTCCCCCTCTCTCTCTGCCACATTCCCTCCCTCTCTCTGCCTCATTCCCCTCTCTCTCTGCCACATTCCCTCTCTCTCTCTCTCTGCCACATTCCCTCTCTCTCTCTCTGCCTCATTCCCTCTCTCTCTCTGTCACATTCCCTCTCTCTGCCTCATTCCCTCTCTCTGCCACATTCCCCCCCTCTCTCTCTGTCACATTCCCCCTCTCTCTCTGCCTCATTCCCTCTCTCTCTCTGCCTCATTCCCTCTCTCTCTCAGCCACATTCCCTCTCTCCTTCTGTCACATTCCCCCTCTCTCTCTGCCTCATTCCCTCTCTCTCTCTGCCTCATTCCCCCTCTCTCTGCCACATTCCCTCTCTCTGTGTCACATTCCCTCTCTCTCTCTGCCTCATTCCCTCTCTCTCTCTCTGCCTCATTCCCTCTCTCTCTCCTGCCACATTCCCCCTCTCTCTCTCTGTCACATTCCCCCTCTCTCTCTCTGTCACATTCCCTCTCTCTCTGCCTCATTCCCTCTCTCTCTCTCTGCCTCATTCCCCCTCTCTCTCTGCCTCATTCCCCTCTCTCTCTGCCACATTCCCTCTCTCTCTCTGCCCTCATTTCCTCTCTCTCTCTGCCTCATTCTCTCTCTCTCTGCCTCATTCCTCTCTCTCTCTCTCTGCCTCATTCTGCTCCTCTCTCTCTGCCTCATTCCCCCTCTCTCTCTGCCTCATTCCCTCTCTCTCTCTCTGCCTCATTCCCTCTTTCTCTCTGCCTCATTCCCTCTCTCTCTCTGCCACATTCCCTCTCTCTCTCTGCCTCATTCCTCTCTCTCTCTGCCTCATTCTCTCTCTCTCTCCTGCCTCATTCCCTCTCTCTCTCTGCCTCATTCCTCTCTCTCTCTGCCTCATTCCCTCTCTCTCTCTGCCTCATTCCCTCTCTCTCTCTGCCTCTTTCCCCCTCTCTCACTGCCTCATTTCCTTTCTCTCTCTCTGCTCATTCCCTCTCTCTCTCTCTGCCTCATTCCCTCTCTCTCTCTGCCTCATTCCCTCTCTCTCTGCCTCATTCCCCCTCTCTCTCTGCCTCATTCCCTCTCTCTCTCTCTGCCTCATTCCCTATCTCTCTCTGCCTCATTCCCTCTCTCTCTCTCTGCCTCATTCCCCCTCTCTCTCTGCCTCATTCCCTCTCTCTCTGCCACATTCCCTCTCTCTCTCTGCCTCATTTCCTCTCTCTCTCTGCCTCATTCTCTCTCTCTCTGCCTCATTCCCTCTCTCTCTCTCTGCTCATTCGCTCTCTCTCTCTGCCTCATTCCCCTCCCTCTCTGCCTCATTCCCTCTCTCTCTCTGCCTCATTCCTCTTTCTCTCTGCCTCATTCCCTCTCTCTCTCTGCCACATTCCCTCTCTCTGTGCCACATTCCTCTCTCTCTCTGCCTCATTCTCTCTCTCTCTCTGCCTCATTCTCTCTCTCTCTCTGCCTCATTCCCTCTCTCTCTCTGCCTCATTCCCTCTCTCTCTCTGCCTCATTCCCTCTCTCTCTCTGCCTCATTCCCTCTCTCTCTCTGCCTCTTTCCCCCTCTCTCACTGCCTCATTTCCTTTCTCTCTCTCTGCCTCATTCCCTCTCTCTCTCTCTGCCTCATTCCCTCTCTCTCTCTGCCTCATTCCTCTCTCTCTGCCTCATTCCCCCTCTCTCTCTGCCTCATTCCTCTCTCTCTCTCTGCCTCATTCCCTATCTCTCTCTGCCTCATTCCCTCTCTCTCTCTGCCTCATTCCCTCTCTCTCTCTCTGCCTCATTCCCTCTCTCTCTCTCTGCCTCATTCCCTCTCTCTCTCTCTGCCTCATTCCCTCTCTCTCTCTCTGCCTCATTCCCTCTCTCTCTGCCTCATTCCTCTCTCTCTCTCTGCCTCATTCGCTCTCTCTCTCTGCCTCATTCCCCCTCTCTCTCTGCCTCATTCCCTCTCTCTCTCTCTGCCTCATTCCTCTCTCTCTCTCTGCCTCATTCCCTCTCTCTCTGCCTCATTCCTCTCTCTGCCTCATTCCCTCTCTCTCTCTGCCTCATTCCTCTCTCTCTCTCTGCCTCATTCCCTCTCTCTCTGCCTCTTTCCCCCTCTCTCTCTGCCTCATTTCCTTTCTCTCTCTCTGCCTCATTCCCTCTCTCTCTCTGCCTCATTCCCTCTCTCTCTCTGCCTCATTCCCCTTCTCTCTCTGCCTCATTCCCTCTCTCTCTCTGCCTCATTTGCTCTCTCTCTCTGCCTCATTCCCTCTCTCTCTCTGCCTCATTCCCTCTCTCTCTCTCTGCCTCATTCCCTCTCTCTCTCTGCCTCATTCCCTCTCTCTCTCTCTGCCACATTCCCTCTCTCTCTCTGCCTCATTCCCTCTCTCTCTCTCTGCCACATTCCCCCTCTCTCTCTGCCTCATTCCCTCTCTCTCTGCCACATTCCCTCTCTCTCTCTGCCTCATTTGCTCTCTCTCTCTGCCTCATTCCTTCTCTCTCTCTGCCTCATTCCCTCTCTCTCTCTCTGCCTCATTTCCTCTCTCTCTCTCTGCCTCATTCCCTCTCTCTCTCTGCACAATGCCCCTCTCTCTCTCTGCCTCATTTGCTCTCTCTCTCTGCCTCATTCCCTCTCTCTCTCTCTGCCTCATTCCCTCTCTCTCTCTCTGCCTCATTCCCTCTCTCTCTCTCTGCCTCATTCCCTCTCTCTCTCTGCCTCATTCCCTCTCTCTCTCTGCCTCATTCCCTCTCTCTCTCTGCCTCATTCCCTCTCTCTCTCTGCCACATTCCTCTCTCTCTCTCTGCCTCATTCCCCTGATGCGACCATCAATTCACTCGAAGACACGTGGAGAAGTAAACCGTGGGTTTAATCAGCTTAGAACTGAGCCTGCCTGCGACCGGTACAACACTGAAGGCGGCCCCGCAGGTCAGCTGCTCTTATACTTCCTCTAAAGGGGTGGAGCCATGGGCGGAGCTCGTACATGCCCCGACATATCCCCCTGTGGGTGAAGCCACACAATGGCCCAGAGGTAGAGCCCACAGGGTTAATAACATAACACAGTGCACTGGTGAATTATCCGTAATTATACATTCACCACACTCTCTATCTCTCTCTCTGACACTCTCTCTGGCTCTCTCTCACTGTATCACTCTCTCTCTCTCTCTGACACTCTCTTTCTCTCTGACTCTCTCTCTGACATGCTCTATCTGTCACTCTCTCTCTCTCTCTCTGACACTCTCTGACTCTCTCTCTGACATGCTCTATCTGTCACTCTCTCTCTCTGACACTCTCTCTCTCTCTCTGCCTCATTCTCTCTCTCTCTGACACATTCCCTCTCTCTCTCTGCCACATTCCCTCTCTCTCTCTGCCACATTCCCCCTCTCTCTCTCTGCCACATTCCCTCTCTCTCTCTGCCACATTCCCTCCCTCTCTCTGCCTCATTCCCCCTCTCTCTCTGCCACATTCCCTCTCTCTCTCTCTGCCTCATTCCCTCTCTCTCTCTGCCTCATTCCCTCTCTCTCTCCCCTGCCCCATTCTCTCTCTCTGCTCATTCCCTCTCTCTCTCTGCCACATTCCCTCTCTCTCTCTTGCTCTCTGCCTCATTCTCTCTCTCTCCTCTGCCTCATTCCCTCTCTCTTTCTCTCTGCCACATTCCCTCTCTCTCTCTGCCACATTCCCTCTCTCTCTCTGCCACATTCCCTCTCTCTCTCTGCCTCATTCCCTCTCTCTCTCTCTGCCTCATTCTCTCTCTCCTCTGCCTCATTCCCTCTCTTTTTCTCTCTGCCTCATTCCTCTCTCTTTCTCTGCCAAATTCCCTCTCTCTCTGGCACATTCCCTCTCTCTCTGCCACATTCCCTCTCTCTCTCTGCCCATTCCCTCCCCCTCTCTCTCTCTGCCACATTCCCTCTCTCTCGCTCTCTGCCTCATTCACTCTCTCTCTCTCTGCCGCATTCCTTCTCTCTCTCTGCCACATTCCCTCTCTCTCGCTCTCTCTGCTACATTCCCCCCCTCCCTCTCTCTCCCTCACCCCCCCTCGCTCGCCCTCTCTCTCTCACGCCCACTTTGTCCCTCTCTCCCCCTCCCCCTCTCTCTCCCCACCCCCTCGCCCTCACCCCCTCTCGCCCCCTCACACCCCCCACTCCCTCACCCCCTCCCTCTCCCTCACCCCCTCTCTCTCCCTCATCCCCCCTCCCGCTCGCTCTCTCTCTCTCGCGCCCCGCTCTTTGTCCCTCTCTCTCTCTCTCCCCCTCTCTCTCTCACACCCCATTTCCCCTCTCTCTCTTCTCCCTCTTTCTCTCTCTCCCTCTATCTCCCCCTTCTCTCCCTCTCTCCCCGCCTCGTGTCACACTCTCCCTCCCTCTCCCTCTCTCTCCCCCGCCTCCTCTCACACACACTCCTCTCTCTCTCTCTCTCCCTCAGGTACTGCCCCTCACTTGAGGCGAAGGTTCTGCGTTTCCCGAACCGCTCGCACCAGCTCTGGCTGGAGCCCGAGGGCCTGGATTCAGACACCATCTACCCCCAGGGGCTGGGCGTCACCCTCCCCGTCCCCCTGCAGAAGGAACTGCTCAGCAAGATCCCAGGGCTGGAGCGAGCCCGGATGCTGCAGCCAGGTGAGGGGGAGGGAGGGGAGGGGGAGGGGGAGGGAGTGATGCGCTATCAATTACGACGCGACGCGAGGAGAGAGTAATCGAGGCTTTATTACGCAGAGATGTGGAGCCTCCCGCACCTGCTGTCAAAATGGCTGCAGCTTGGTGAGCACACACTATTATACTCCGCCTACTGGGCGGAGCCGGCAGGCAGGGATCTACCCCCGTACCTGTAGTACAGGGGCCTTACCGCATTATCTCTAATAACAACTATTATACAATCAGTGGTGGACTACCACTGGGGAGGGAGGATCACGGGGGGAGGGGAGGGTGTGGGTGTAAGCGGGCTTTGACTCCGAGGGGGGAGAGTGTTGACCCTCTGCCTCTTTCCTCCCAGGGTATGGAGTGCAGTACGATTACATCGACCCCCGACAGCTCCATCCCAGTTTAGAGAGTCTCGATGTCCAGGGTCTGTACCTGGCCGGACAGATTAACGGGACCACCGGTTACGAGGAGGCTGCCGCCCAGGTGAGTTCCCCCCCCCCCCTCCCTCTGGCTGTGTGGGGGGCTGAGGGGCGTGCATGGGGGAGG
>NC_092725.1:6849220-6872100 GCF_047496885.1 Scyliorhinus torazame | reverse complement strand
TGGGGGAGGGGCTCAGCCACTGGCCCGCTTCAGGGTGGGGAAGGCGCGACTGCGCAGATGGTCTCCTCCTGCTCCTGTCAAGCCTGGCGTTCAGCCGAGGGTGTCCGACGCGTGGTGTTGCTGTCTCACCTCACTGCTCCGGTCGGGTGAGGGTCCAGCTCCCGGTGCATGTGGCTCTTCACAAACTGGAGAGGCTTGGAGAGAAATGGGGAGAGTGAGAAAGAGAGAGAGGAAGGGGAGTATTTTTCACCTGAGTCGTAACTCGGTCAGCCATCACTAAATACGTCACTTAATTAACTGCAACTGATAACCGGACCAGAACTGTACACAGAGCTCCCAGTGTGGTCTACCCAGACCAGAACTGTACACAGCGCTCCCAGTGTGGTCTAACCAGACCAGAACTGTACACAGTGCTCCCAGTGTGGTCTAACCGGACCAGAACTGTACACAGTGCTCCCTGTGTGGTCTACCCAGACCAGAACTGTACACAGTGCTCCCAGTGTGGTCTAACCAGACCAGAACTGTACACAGTGCTCCCAGTGTGGTCTAACCGGACCAGAACTGTACACAGTGCTCCCCGTGTGGTCTAACCAGACCAGAACTGTACACAGTGCTCCCAGTGTGGTCTAACCAGACCAGAACTGTACAATGTGCTCCCAGTGTGGTCTAACCAGACCAGAACTGTACACAGTGCTCCCCGTGTGGTCTAACCAGACCAGAACTGTACACAGTGCTCCCAGTGTGGTCTAACCAGACCAGAACTGTACACAGAGCTCCCAGTGTGGTCTAACCAGACCAGAACTGTACACAGCGCTCCTAGTGTGGTTTAACCGGACCAGAACTGTACACAGCGCTCCCAGTGTGGTTTAACCGGACCAGAACTGTACACAGCGCTCCCAGTGTGGTCTAACCAGACCAGAACTGTACACAGTGCTCCCAGTGTGGTCTAACCAGACCAGAACTGTACACAGTGCTCCCAGTGTGGTCTAACCAGACCAGAACTGTACACAGTGCTCCCAGTGTGGTCTAACCAGACCAGAACTGTACACAGTGCTCCCAGTGTGGTCTAACCAGACCAGAACTGTACACAGTGCTCCCAGTGTGGACTAACCAGACCAGAACTGGACACAGAATTGAAGGAGGTTACAAAGATAGGAAGTGTTGAAGGGGTGGGGAGGGGCAAGGTTACAGAGATAGGGAGGGTTGTAGGGGCTGGAGGACGTTACAGAGATAGGGAGGGTTGTAGGGGCTGGAGGAGGTTACAGAGATAGGGAGGGTTGTAGGGGCTGGAGGACGTTACAGAGATAGGGAGGGTTGTAGGGGCTGGAGGAGGTTACAGAGATAGGGAGAGTTGTAGGGGCTGGAGGAGGTTACAGAGATAGGGAGGGTTGTCGGGGAGGGAGGAGGTTATAGAGATAGGGAGGGTTGGAGGGGAGGGAGGAGGTTACAGATATAGGGAGGGTTGTCGGGGAGGGAGGAGGTTACAGAGATAGGGAGGGTTGGAGGGGAGGGAGGAGGTGGCACAGATAGGGGTTGGGAGGATCATAAAGTGGTAAATACTGATCAGTCATTGCCGAATCTCCATTAAAATGGTGGACTTACCAGCGTTCTCCTCTGGGCACACGCTCTGCGCTGGCAAAACTCTAACTCCCTGTGGGGATGAATGAGAGAGAGTGTGAGGACAGGTGCGTCAGGAGGAGGCAAGGCTTTGTTATCTTAATCCAGGCCTCACCTGGCCTGTGGCAGGGTTCGGGCAATCTTCGGCCTTGTTCCACAGGCTGGGGTAGAGCTTCAGCGACTGGTTCTCCCGAAGCAGCAGCCTGTTCTGCTGACTCAGCTCCTTCTGTGTCACCATCACCTGTACCTGTGGTCGCAGAGGGAGAGAGAGTGAGTGTGGGCGGGGGGGGGGGGGGGGGGCGCGGAGAGGAGGGCTGAGAGCTAATTTGGAACAGTCTGTCAGTCCAAACCTCTCTCTCTCCATCCAACGGTCTGGACACCCCTCTACATCACCCTCACTTATTTAGGCAATGTCCCAATATTCCCTACACCCTCGCTCCTATCCTAAATCCCGCTCTCCAACTCCCACTGTCCCGCTCTCTCCCCATAGCCCTGTATCAATCCCCAAACTAATCCCACTGTCCCGCTCTCCCCATAGCCCTGTATCAATCCCCAAACTAATCCCACTGCCCCGCGCTCTCCCCATAGCCCTGTATCAATCCCAAACTAATCCCACTGTCCCACTCTCTCCCCATAGCCCTGTATCAATCCCCAAACTAATCCCACTGCCCCACTCTCTCCCCATAGCCCTGTATCAATCCCCAAACTAATCCCACTGCCCATCTCCCCATAGCCCTGTATCAATCCCCAAACTAATCCCACTGCCGCACTCTCTCCCCATAGCCCTGTATCAATCCCCAACTAATCTCACTGCCCCGCTCTCTCCCCATAGCCCTGTATCAATCCCCAACTAATCCCACTGCCCCGCTCTCTCCCCATAGCCCTGTATCAATCCCCAAACTAATCCCACTGTCCCGCTCTCTCCCCATAGCCCTGTATCAATCCCCAAACTAATCCCACTGCCCCGCTCTCTCCCCATAGCCCTGTATCAATCCCCAAACTAATCCCACTGTCCCACTCTCTCCCCATAGCCCTGTATCAATCCCAAACTAATCCCACTGCCCGCTCTCTCCCCATAGCCCTGTATCAATCCCCAAACTAAGCCCACTGCCCCACTCTCTCCCCATAGCCCTGTATCAATCCCCAAACTAATCCCACTGTCCCACTCTCTGCCCATAGCCCTGTATCAATCCCCAAACTAATCCCACTGCTCCACTCTCTCCCCATAGCCCTGTGTCAATCCCAAACTAATCCCACTGCCCCACTCTCTCCCCATAGCCCTGTATCAATCCTCAAATTAATCCCACTGCCCCGCTCTCTCCCCATAGCCCTGTATCAATCCCCAAACTAATCCCACTGCCCCGCGCACTCCCCATAGCCCTGTATCAATCCCCAAACTAATCCCACTGCCCCGTGCACTCCCCATAGCCCTGTAACAATCCCCAAACTAATCCCACTCTCTCCCCATAGCCCTGTATCAATCCCCAAACTAATCCCACTGCCCCACTCTCGTCCCATAGCCCTGTATCAATCCCCAAACTAATCCCACTGCCCCACTCTCTCCCCATAGCCCTGTATCAATCCCTAACTAATCCCACTGCCCCGCTCTCACCCCATAGCCCTGTATCAATCCCCAAACTAATCCCACTGCCCCACTCTCTCCCCATAGCCCTGTATCAATCCCTAACTAATCCCACTGCCCCACTCTCTCCCCATAGCCGTGTATCAATCCCCAAACTAATCCCACTGCCCCGCTCTCTCCCCATAGCCGTGTATCAATCCCCAAACTAATCCCACGGCCCCGCTCTCTCCCCATAGCCCTGTGTCAATCTCCAAACTAATCCCACTGCCCCATTCTCTCCCCATAGCCGTGATTCAATCCCCAAACTAATCCCGCTGCTCCACTCTCTCCCCATAGCCGTGTATCAATCCCCAAACTAATCCCACTGCCCCAGTCTCTCCCCATAGCCCTGTGTCAATCCCAAACTAATCCCACTGCCCCGCGCTCTCCCCATAGTCCTGTATCAATCCCCAAACTAATTCCACTCTCCCGTGCACTCCCCATAGCCCTGTATCAATCCCCAAACTAATCCCACAGCCCCGCGCTGTCCCTATAGTCCTGCATCAATCCCCAAACTAATCCAAATGCCCCGTGCACTCCCCATAGCCCTGTATCAATCCCCAAACTAATCCCACTGCCCCACTCTCTCCGAATAGTCCTGTATCAAACCCCATACTATCCCACTGCCCCGCTCTCTCCCCGTAGCCCTGTATCAATCCCGAAACTAATCCCACTGCCCCACTCTCTCCCCATAGTCCTGTATCAATCCCCAAACTATCCCACTGCCCCACTCTCTCCCCATAGCCCTGTATCAATCCCCAAATTAATCCCACTGCCCCACTCTCTCCCCATAGTCCTGTATAAATCCCCAAACTATCCCACTGCCCCACTCTCTCCCCATAGCCATGTATCAATCTCCAAACTAATCCCACTGCCCCATTCTCTCCCCATAGCCGTGAATCAATCCCCAAACTAATCCCACTGCCCCACTCTCTCCCCATAGCCGTGTATCAATCCCCAAACTAATCCCACTGCCCCAGTCTCTCCCCATAGCCCTATGTCAATCCCAAACTAATCCCACTGCCCCGCGCTCTCCCCATAGTCCTGTATCAATCCCCAAACTAATTCCACTCTCCCGTGCACTCCCCATAGCCCTGTATCAATTCCCAAACTAATCCCACAGCCCCACTCTCTCCCCATAGTCCTGTATCAAACGCCAAACTAATCCCACTGTCCCACTCTCTCCCCATAGTCCAGTAGCAATCCCCAAACTGTCCCACTGCCCCGCGCTGTCCCTATAGTCCTGTATCAATCCCCAAAGTAATCCAACTGCCCCATGCACTCCCCATAGCCCTGTATCAATCCCCAAACTAATCCCTTTGCCCCACTCTCTCCGAATAGTCCTGTATCAAACCCCATACTATCCCACTGCCCCGCTCTCTCCCCGTAGCCCTGTATCAATCCCGAAACTAATCCCACTGCCCCACTCTCTCCCCATAGTCCTGTATCAATCCCCAAACTATCCCACTGCCACACTCTCTCACCATAGCCCTGTATCAATCCCCAAATTAATCCCACTGCCCCACTCTCTCCCCATAGTACTGTATCAATCCCCAAACTATCCCACTGCCCCACTCACTCCCCATAGCCATGTATCAATCCACAAACTAATCCCACTGCCCCACTCTCTCTCCATAGTCCTGTATCAATCCCCAAACTATCCCACTGCCCCACTCTCTCCCAATAGTCCTGTATCAATCCCGAAACGAATGCCACTGCCCCTCTCTCTCCCCATAGCCCTGTATCAATCCCCAAACTAATCCCACTGCCCCTCTCTCTCCCCATAGCCCTGTATCAAACCCCAAACTATTCCCACTGCCCCACTCTCTCCCCATAGCCCTGTATCAATCCCCAAACTAATCCCACTCTCTCCCCATAGCCCTGTATCAATCCCCAAACTAATCCCACTGCCCCACTCTCTCCCCATAGCCCTGTATCAATCCCCAAACTAATCCCACTGCCCCACTCCCACCCCATAGCCCTGTATCAATCCCAAACTAATCCATGTCCCACTCTCTCCCCATAGCCGTGTATCAATCCCCAAACTAATCCCACTGCCCCGCTCTCACCCCATAGCCCTGTATCAATCCCGAAACTAATCCCACTGCCCCGCTCTCTCCCCATAGCCCTGTATCAATCCCCAAACTAATCCCACTGCCCCGCTCTCTCCCCATAGCCCTGTGTCAATCCCCAAACTAATCCCACTGCCCCACTCTCTCCCCATAGCCGTGTATCAATCCCCAAACTAATCCCGCTGCCCCACTCTCTCCCCATAGCCGTGTATCAATCCCCAAACTAATCCCACTGCACCACTCTCTCCCCATAGCCCTGTGTCAATCCCAAACTAATCCCACTGCCCCACGCTCTCCCCATAGTCCTGGATCAATCCCCAAACTAATCCCACTGCCTCGCTCTCTCCCCATAGCTCTGTATCAATCCCAAACTAATCCCACTGCCGGGCGCTCTCTCCATAGCCCTGTATCAATCCCTGAACTAATCCCACTGCCCCGCTCTCTCCCAGGAGTCCTGTATCAATCCCCAATCTAATCCCACTGCCCCACTCTCTCCCCGTAGTCCTGTATCAATCCCCAAACTAATCCCACTGCCCCTCTCTCTCCCCATAGCCCTGTATCAACCCCCAAACTAATCCCACTGCCCCACTCTCTCCCCATAGCCCTGTATCAATCCACAAACTAATCCCACTGCCCCGCTCCTCTTCCCATAGCCCTGTATCAATCCCCAAACTAATCCCACTGCCCCGCTCTCTCCCCATAGTCCTGTATCAAAGCCCATACTATCCCACTGCCCCACTCTCTCCCCATAGTCCTGTATCAATCCCCAAACTATCCCACTGCCCCACTCTCTCCCCATAGCCCTGTATCAATCCCCAAATTAATCCCACTGCCCCACTCTCTCCCCATAGTCCTGTATCAATCCCCAAACTATCCCACTGCCCCACTCTCTCCCCATAGCCCTGTATCAATCCCCAAACTAATCCCAATCTCCCACTCTCTCCCCATAGCCCTGTATCAATCACAGACTAATTCCAAGGCCCCACTCTCTCCCCATAGCCCTGTATCAATCACAAACTAATCCCACTGCCCCGCTCTCTCCCCATTGCCCTGTATCAATCCCCAAACTAATCCCACTGCCCCACTCTCTCCCATAGCCCTGTATCAATCCTCAAACTAATCCCACTGTCCCGCTCTCACCCCATAGCCCTTATCAATCCCAAACCAATCCCACTGCCCCGCTCTCTCCCCATAGCCCTGTATCAATCCCAAACTAATCCCGCTGACCCGCTCTCTCCCCAGAGCCCTGTATCAATCCCCAAACTAATCCCACTGTCCCGCTCTCGCCCCATAGCCCTGTATCAATCCCCAAACTAATCCCACTGCCACTATCTCTCCCCATAGCCCTGTATCAATCCCCAAACTAATCCCACTGCCCCACTCTCTCCCCATAGCCCTGTATCAATCCCAAACTAATCCCACTGCCTCGCTCTATCCCCATAGCTCTGTATCAATCCCAAACTAATCCCACTGCCCCGCGCTCTCCCCATAGTCCTGGATCAATCCCGAAACTAATCCCACGGCCCCGCGCACTCCCCATAGCCCTGTATCAATCCCCAAACTAATCCCACTGTCCCACTCTCTCCCCATAGTCCTGTATCAAACCCCAAACTAATCCCGCTGTCCCACTCTCTCCCCATAGTCCTGTATCAAACCCCAACCGATCCCATTGCTCCGCGCTCTCCCCATAGTCCTGTATCAATCCCCAAACTAATCCCACTGCCCCGCGCACTCCACATAGCCCTGTATCAATCCCCAAACTAATCCCACTGCCCCACTCTCTCCCCATAGTCCTGTATCAAACCCCATACTATCCCACTGGCCCGCTCTCTCCCCATAGTCCTGTATCAATCCCCAAACTATCCCACTGCCCCACTCTCTCCCCATAGCCCTGTATCAATCCCCAAACTATCCCACTGCCCCACTCTCTCCCCATAGCCATGTAACAATTCACAAACTAATCCCACTGCCCATCTCTCTCCCCATTGCCCTGTATCAATCCCCAAACTAATCCCACTGCCCTTCTCTCTCCCCATAGCCCTGTATCAATCCCTAAACTAATCCCACTGTCCCACTCTCTCCCCATAGCCCTGTATCAATCCCCAAACTATCCCACTGCCCCACTCTCTCCCCATAGCCCTGTATCAATCCCCAAACTATCCCACTGCCCCACTCTCTCCCCAAAGCCCTGTATCAATCCCCAAACTAATCCCACTGCCCCACTCTCTCCCCATAGCCCTGTATCAATCGCCAAACTATCCCACTGCCCCACTCTCTCCCCATAGCCCTGTATCAATCCCCAAACTATCCCACTGCCCCACTCTCTCCCCATAGCCCTGTATCAATCCCCAAACTATCCCACTGCCCCACTCTCTCCCCATAGCCATGTAACAATTCACAAACTAATCCCACTGCCCCGCTCTCTCCCCATTGCCCTGTATCAATCCCAAACTAATCCCACTGCCCCTCTCTCTCCCCATAGCCCTGTATCAATCCCCAAACTATCCCACTGCCCCACTCTCTCCCCATAGCCATGTAACAATTCACAAACTAATCCCACTGCCCCGCTCTCTCCCCATTGCCCTGTATCAATCCCAAACTAATCCCACTGCCCCTCTCTCTCCCCATAGTCCTGTATCAATCCCCAAACTAATCCCACTGCCCTTCTCTCTCCCCATAGCCCGGTATCAATCCCCAAACTATTCCCACTGCCCCACTCTCTCCCCATAGCCCGAAATCAATCCCAAACAAATCCCACTGCCCCGCGTTCTCCCAATAGCCCTGTATCAATCCCAAACTAATCCCACTGCACCGCTCTCTCCCCATAGCCCTGTATCAATCCCCAAACTAATCCTACTGCCCCGCTCTCTCCCCATAGCCCTGTATCAATCCCAAACTAATTCCACTGCCCCACTCCCTCCCCATAGCCCTGTATCAATCCCCAAACTAATCCCACTGCCCCGCTCTCTCCCCATAGCCCTGTATCAATCCCCAAACTAATCCCACTGCCCCACTCTCTCCCCATAGCCCTGTATCAATCCCAAACTAAACCCACTGCCCCGCTCTCCCCCCATAGCCCTGTATCAATCCCCAAACTATTCCCACTGCCCCGCTCTCTCCCCATAGCCCTGTATCAATCCCCGAACTAATCCCACTGCCCCGCTCTCTCCCCAGAGTCCTCTATCAATCCCCAAACTAATCCCACTGCCCCACTCTCTCCCCATAGTCCTATATCAATCCCCAAACTAATCCCACTGTCCCGATCTCTCCCCATCGTCCTGTATCAATCCCCAAACTAATCCCACTGCCCCACTCTCTCCCCATAGCTCTGCATCAATCACCAAACTAATCCCACTGCCCCTCTCTCTCCCCATAGCCCTGTATCAATCCCCAAACTAATCCCACTGCCCCACTCTCCCCATAGCCCTGTATCAATCCCTAAACTAATCCCACTGTCCCGCTCTCTCCCCATAGTCCTGTATCAATCCCAGATTAATCCCACTGCCCCGCTCTCTCCCTATAGCCCTGTATCGATCCACAAACTAATCCCACTACCTCCCTCTCTCCCCATAGCCGTGTCAATCCCCAAACTATTCCCACTGCCCCACTCTCTCCGCATAGCCCTCTATTAATCCCCAAACTAATCCCACTGCCCCACTCTCTCCCCATAGCCCTGTATCAATCCCCAAACTAATCCCACTGCCCCGCTCTCTCCCCATAGCCGTCTATCAATACCAAACTAATCCCACTGCCCACTCTCTCCGCATAGCCCTATATTAATCCCCAAACTAATCCCACTTACCTACTCTCTCCCCATATCCCTGTACCAATCCCAAACTAATCCCACTGCCCCACTCTCTCCCCATAGCCCTGTATCAATCCCCAAACTAATCCCAATCTCCCACTCTCTCCCCATAGCCCTGTATCAATCACAGACTAATCCCGCTGACCCGCTCTCTCCCCAGAGCCCTGTATCAATCCCCAAACTAATCCCACTGTCCCGATCTCTCCCCATAGTCCTGTATCAATCCCCAAACTAATCCCACTGCCCCACTCTCTCCCCACAGCCCTGTATCAATCCCTAAACTAATCCCACTGCCCCTCTCTCTCCCCATAGCCCTGTATCAATCCCCAAACTAATCCCACTGCCACTCTCTCCCCATAGCCCTGTATCAATCCCCAAACTAATCCCACTACTCCGATCACTACCCATAGCCCTGTATCAATCCCCAAACTAATCCCACTGTTCCGCTCTCTCCCCATAGCCCTGTATCAATCCCAGACTAATCCCGCTGCCCCACTCTCTCCCCATAGCCCTGTATCAATCCCTAAACTAATCCCACTGCCTCGCTCTCTCCCCATAGCTCTGTATCAATCCCAAACTAATCCCACTGCCCCACGCTCTCCCCATAGCCCTGTATCAATCCCCGAACTAATCCCACTGCCCCGCTCTCTCCCCAGAGTCCTGTATCAATCCCCAATCTAATCCCACTGCCCCACTCTCTCCCCGTAGTCCTGTATCAATCCCCAAACTAATCCCACTGCCCCACTCTCTCCCCATAGCCCTGTATCAATCCCCATACTAATCCCACTGCCCCTCTCTCTCCCCATAGCCCTGTATCAACCCCCAAACCAATCTCACTGCCCCGCTCTCTCCCCATAGCCCTGTATCAATCCACAAACTAATCCCACTGCCCCGCTCCTCTTCCCATAGCCCTGTATCAATCCCCAAACTAATCCCACTGCCCCGCTCTCTCCCCATAGTCCTGTATCAAACCCCATACTATCCCACTGCCCCGCTCTCTCCCCATAGTCCTGTATCAATCCCCAAACTATCCCACTGCCCCACTCTCTCTCCATAGCCCTGTATCAATCCCCAAACTAATCCCACTGCCCCACACTCTCCCCATAGCCCTGTATCAATCCCAAACTAATCCCACTGCCTCGCTCTATCCCCATAGCTCTGTATCAATCCCAAACTAATCCCACTGCCCCGCTCTCTCCCCATAGCCCTGTATCAATCCCCGAACTAATCCCACTGCCCCGCTCTCTCCCCAGAGTCCTGTATCAATCCCCAATCTAATCCCACTGCCCCACTCTCTCCCCGTAGTCCTGTATCAATCCCCAAACTAATCCCACTGCCGCACTCTCTCCCATAGTCCTATATCAATCCCCAAACTAATCCCACTGTCCCGATCTCTCCCCATAGTCCTGTATCAATCCCCAAACTAATCCCACTGCCCCACTCTCTCCCCATAGCCCTGTATCAATCCCCAAACTAATCCCACTGTCCCTCTCTCTCCCCATAGCCCTGTATCAACCCCCAAACTAATCCCACTGCCCCGCTCTCTCCCCATAGCCCTGTATCAATCCACAAACTAATCCCACTGCACCGCTCCTCTTCCCATAGCCCTGTATCAATCCCCAAACTAATCCCACTGCCCCGCGCTCTCCCCATAGCCCTGTATCAATCCCCAAACTAATCCCACTGCCCCGTCCTCTCCCCATAGCCCTGCATCAATCCCAAACTAATCCCACTGTCCCGCTCCCTCCCCATAGCCCTGTATCAATCCCAAACTAATCCCACTGCCCCACTCTCTCCCCATAGCCCTGTATCAATCCCCAAACATCCCACTGCCCTGCTCTCTCCCCATAGCCGTGTATCAATCCCAAACTAATCCCACTGCCCCACTCTCTCCGCATAGCCCTATATTAATCCCCAAACTAATCCCACTGACCCACTCTCTCCCCATATCCCTGTACCAATCCCAAACTGATCCCACTGCCCCGCTCTCTCCCCATAGCCCTCTATCAATCCCCAAACTAATCCCAATGTCCCGCTCTCTCCCCATAGCCCTGTATCAATCCCCAAACTAATCCCACTGCCCCGTCCTCTCCCCATAGCCCTGCATCAATCCCAAACTAATCCCACTGCCCCACTCTCTCCCCATAGACCTGTATCAATCACAAACTAATCCCACGGCCCCGCGCTCTCCCCATAGCCCTGTATCAATCCCAAACTAATCCCACTGTCCCGCTCTATCCCCATAGCCCTGTATCAATCCCCAAACTAATCCCACTGTCCCGCTCTCTCCCCATAGCCCTGTATCAATCCCCAAACTAATACCACTGCCCCGCTCTCTCCCCATAGCCCTGTATCAATCCCCAAACTAATCCCACTGTCCCACTCTCTCCCCATAGCCCTGTATCAATCCCAAACTAATCCCACTGCCCCGCTCTCTCCCCATAGCCCTGTATCAATCCCCAAACTAAGCCCACTGCCCCACTCTCTCCCCATAGCCCTGTATCAATCCCCAAACTAATCCCACTGTCCCACTCTCTGCCCATAGCCCTGTATCAATCCCCAAACTAATCCCACTGCTCCACTCTCTCCCCATAGCCCTGTGTCAATCCCAAACTAATCCCACTGCCCCACTCTCTCCCCATAGCCCTGTATCAATCCTCAAATTAATCCCACTGCCCCGCTCTCTCCCCATAGCCCTGTATCAATCCCCAAACTAATCCCACTGCCCCGCGCACTCCCCATAGCCCTGTATCAATCCCCAAACTAATCCCACTGCCCCGTGCACTCCCCATAGCCCTGTAACAATCCCCAAACTAATCCCACTCTCTCCCCATAGCCCTGTATCAATCCCCAAACTAATCCCACTGCCCCACTCTCGTCCCATAGCCCTGTATCAATCCCCAAACTAATCCCACTGCCCCACTCTCTCCCCATAGCCCTGTATCAATCCCTAACTAATCCCACTGCCCCACTCTCTCCCCATAGCCGTGTATCAATCCCCAAACTAATCCCACTGCCCCGCTCTCTCCCCATAGCCGTGTATCAATCCCCAAACTAATCCCACGGCCCCGCTCTCTCCCCATAGCCCTGTGTCAATCTCCAAACTAATCCCACTGCCCCATTCTCTCCCCATAGCCGTGATTCAATCCCCAAACTAATCCCGCTGCTCCACTCTCTCCCCATAGCCGTGTATCAATCCCCAAACTAATCCCACTGCCCCAGTCTCTCCCCATAGCCCTGTGTCAATCCCAAACTAATCCCACTGCCCCGCGCTCTCCCCATAGTCCTGTATCAATCCCCAAACTAATTCCACTCTCCCGTGCACTCCCCATAGCCCTGTATCAATCCCCAAACTAATCCCACAGCCCCGCGCTGTCCCTATAGTCCTGCATCAATCCTCAAACTAATCCAAATGCCCCGTGCACTCCCCATAGCCCTGTATCAATCCCCAAACTAATCCCACTGCCCCACTCTCTCCGAATAGTCCTGTATCAAACCCCATACTATCCCACTGCCCCGCTCTCTCCCCGTAGCCCTGTATCAATCCCGAAACTAATCCCACTGCCCCACTCTCTCCCCATAGTCCTGTATCAATCCCCAAACTATCCCACTGCCCCACTCTCTCCCCATAGCCCTGTATCAATCCCCAAATTAATCCCACTGCCCCACTCTCTCCCCATAGTCCTGTATCAATCCCCAAACTATCCCACTGCCCCACTCTCTCCCCATAGCCATGTATCAATCTCCAAACTAATCCCACTGCCCCATTCTCTCCCCATAGCCGTGAATCAATCCCCAAACTAATCCCACTGCCCCACTCTCTCCCCATAGCCGTGTATCAATCCCCAAACTAATCCCACTGCCCCAGTCTCTCCCCATAGCCCTATGTCAATCCCAAACTAATCCCACTGCCCCGCGCTCTCCCCATAGTCCTGTATCAATCCCCAAACTAATTCCACTCTCCCGTGCACTCCCCATAGCCCTGTATCAATTCCCAAACTAATCCCACAGCCCCACTCTCTCCCCATAGTCCTGTATCAAACGCCAAACTAATCCCACTGTCCCACTCTCTCCCCATAGTCCAGTAGCAATCCCCAAACTGTCCCACTGCCCCGCGCTGTCCCTATAGTCCTGTATCAATCCCCAAAGTAATCCAACTGCCCCATGCACTCCCCATAGCCCTGTATCAATCCCCAAACTAATCCCTTTGCCCCACTCTCTCCGAATAGTCCTGTATCAAACCCCATACTATCCCACTGCCCCGCTCTCTCCCCGTAGCCCTGTATCAATCCCGAAACTAATCCCACTGCCCCACTCTCTCCCCATAGTACTGTATCAATCCCCAAACTATCCCACTGCCCCACTCACTCCCCATAGCCATGTATCAATCCACAAACTAATCCCACTGCCCCACTCTCTCTCCATAGTCCTGTATCAATCCCCAAACTATCCCACTGCCCCACTCTCTCCCAATAGTCCTGTATCAATCCCGAAACGAATGCCACTGCCCCTCTCTCTCCCCATAGCCCTGTATCAATCCCCAAACTAATCCCACTGCCCCTCTCTCTCCCCATAGCCCTGTATCAAACCCCAAACTATTCCCACTGCCCCACTCTCTCCCCATAGCCCTGTATCAATCCCCAAACTAATCCCACTCTCTCCCCATAGCCCTGTATCAATCCCCAAACTAATCCCACTGCCCCACTCTCTCCCCATAGCCCTGTATCAATCCCCAAACTAATCCCACTGCCCCACTCCCACCCCATAGCCCTGTATCAATCCCAAACTAATCCATGTCCCACTCTCTCCCCATAGCCGTGTATCAATCCCCAAACTAATCCCACTGCCCCGCTCTCACCCCATAGCCCTGTATCAATCCCGAAACTAATCCCACTGCCCCGCTCTCTCCCCATAGCCCTGTATCAATCCCCAAACTAATCCCACTGCCCCGCTCTCTCCCCATAGCCCTGTGTCAATCCCCAAACTAATCCCACTGCCCCACTCTCTCCCCATAGCCGTGTATCAATCCCCAAACTAATCCCGCTGCCCCACTCTCTCCCCATTGCCGTGTATCAATCCCCAAACTAATCCCACTGCACCACTCTCTCCCCATAGCCCTGTGTCAATCCCAAACTAATCCCACTGCCCCACGCTCTCCCCATAGTCCTGGATCAATCCCCAAACTAATCCCACTGCCTCGCTCTCTCCCCATAGCTCTGTATCAATCCCAAACTAATCCCACTGCCGGGCGCTCTCTCCATAGCCCTGTATCAATCCCTGAACTAATCCCACTGCCCCGCTCTCTCCCAGGAGTCCTGTATCAATCCCCAATCTAATCCCACTGCCCCACTCTCTCCCCGTAGTCCTGTATCAATCCCCAAACTAATCCCACTGCCCCTCTCTCTCCCCATAGCCCTATATCAACCCCCAAACTAATCCCACTGCCCCACTCTCTCCCCATAGCCCTGTATCAATCCACAAACTAATCCCACTGCCCCGCTCCTCTTCCCATAGCCCTGTATCAATCCCCAAACTAATCCCACTGCCCCGCTCTCTCCCCATAGTCCTGTATCAAAGCCCATACTATCCCACTGCCCCACTCTCTCCCCATAGTCCTGTATCAATCCCCAAACTATCCCACTGCCCCACTCTCTCCCCATAGCCCTGTATCAATCCCCAAATTAATCCCACTGCCCCACTCTCTCCCCATAGTCCTGTATCAATCCCCAAACTATCCCACTGCCCCACTCTCTCCCCATAGCCCTGTATCAATCCCCAAACTAATCCCAATCTCCCACTCTCTCCCCATAGCCCTGTATCAATCACAGACTAATTCCAGGGCCCCACTCTCTCCCCATAGCCCTGTATCAATCACAAACTAATCCCACTGCCCCGCTCTCTCCCCATTGCCCTGTATCAATCCCCAAACTAATCCCACTGCCCCACTCTCTCCCATAGCCCTGTATCAATCCTCAAACTAATCCCACTGTCCCGCTCTCACCCCATAGCCCTTATCAATCCCAAACCAATCCCACTGCCCCGCTCTCTCCCCATAGCCCTGTATCAATCCCAAACTAATCCCGCTGACCCGCTCTCTCCCCAGAGCCCTGTATCAATCCCCAAACTAATCCCACTGTCCCGCTCTCGCCCCATAGCCCTGTATCAATCCCCAAACTAATCCCACTGCCACTATCTCTCCCCATAGCCCTGTATCAATCCCCAAACTAATCCCACTGCCCCACTCTCTCCCCATAGCCCTGTATCAATCCCAAACTAATCCCACTGCCTCGCTCTATCCCCATAGCTCTGTATCAATCCCAAACTAATCCCACTGCCCCGCGCTCTCCCCATAGTCCTGGATCAATCCCGAAACTAATCCCACGGCCCCGCGCACTCCCCATAGCCCTGTATCAATCCCCAAACTAATCCCACTGTCCCACTCTCTCCCCATAGTCCTGTATCAAACCCCAAACTAATCCCACTGTCCCACTCTCTCCCCATAGTCCTGTATCAAACCCCAACCGATCCCATTGCTCCGCGCTCTCCCCATAGTCCTGTATCAATCCCCAAACTAATCCCACTGCGCCGCGCACTCCCCATAGCCCAGTATCAATCCCCAAACTAATCCCACTGCCCCACTCTCTCCCCATAGTCCTGTATCAAACCCCATACTATCCCACTGGCCCGCTCTCTCCCCATAGTCCTGTATCAATCCCCAAACTATCCCACTGCCCCACTCTCTCCCCATAGCCCTGTATCAATCCCCAAACTATCCCACTGCCCCACTCCCTCCCCATAGCCATGTAACAATTCACAAACTAATCCCACTGCCCCTCTCTCTCCCCATAGCCCTGTATCAATCCCCAAACTAATCCCACTGCCCTTCTCTCTCCCCATAGCCCTGTATCAATCCCTAAACTAATCCCACTTTCCCACTCTCTCCCCATAGCCCTGTATCAATCCCCAAACTATCCCACTGCCCCACTCTCTCCCCATAGCCCTGTATCAATCCCCAAACTATCCCACTGCCCCACTCTCTCCCCATAGCCATGTAACAATTCACAAACTAATCCCACTGCCCCGCTCTCTCCCCATTGCCCTGTATCAATCCCCAAACTAATCCCACTGCCCCGCTCTCTCCCCATAGCCCTGTATCAATCCCAAACTAATCCCACTGCCCCTCTCTCTCCCCATAGCCCTGTATCAATCCCCAAACTATCCCACTGCCCCACTCTCTCCCCATAGCCATGTAACAATTCACAAACTAATCCCACTGCCCCGCTCTCTCCCCATTGCCCTGTATCAATCCCAAACTAATCCCACTGCCCCTCTCTCTCCCCATAGTCCTGTATCAATCCCCAAACTAATCCCACTGCCCTTCTCTCTCCCCATAGCCCGGTATCAATCCCCAAACTATTCCCACTGCCCCACTCTCTCCCCATAGCCCGAAATCAATCCCAAACAAATCCCACTGCCCCGCGTTCTCCCAATAGCCCTGTATCAATCCCAAACTAATCCCACTGCACCGCTCTCTCCCCATAGCCCTGTATCAATCCCCAAACTAATCCTACTGCCCCGCTCTCTCCCCATAGCCCTGTATCAATCCCAAACTAATTCCACTGCCCCACTCTCTCCCCATAGCCCTGTATCAATCCCCAAACTAATCCCACTGCCCCGCTCTCTCCCCATAGCCCTGTATCAATCCCCAAACTAATCCCACTGCCCCACTCTCTCCCCATAGCCCTGTATCAATCCCAAACTAAACCCACTGCCCCGCTCTCCCCCCATAGCCCTGTATCAATCCCCAAACAATTCCCACTGCCCCGCTCTCTCCCCATAGCCCTGTATCAATCCCCGAACTAATCCCACTGCCCCGCTCTCTCCCCAGAGTCCTCTATCAATCCCCAAACTAATCCCACTGCCCCACTCTCTCCCCATAGTCCTATATCAATCCCCAAACTAATCCCACTGTCCCGATCTCTCCCCATCGTCCTGTATCAATCCCCAAACTAATCCCACTGCCCCACTCTCTCCCCATAGCCCTGCATCAATCACCAAACTAATCCCACTGCCCCTCTCTCTCCCCATAGCCCTGTATCAATCCCCAAACTAATCCCACTGCCCCACTCTCTCCCCATAGCCCTGTATCAATCCCTAAACTAATCCCACTGTCCCGCTCTCTCCCCATAGCCCTGTATCAATCCCAGATTAATCCCACTGCCCCGCTCTCTCCCTATAGCCCTGTATCGATCCACAAACTAATCCCACTACCTCCCTCTCTCCCCATAGCCGTGTCAATCCCCAAACTATTCCCACTGCCCCACTCTCTCCGCATAGCCCTCTATTAATCCCCAAACTAATCCCACTGCCCCACTCTCTCCCCATAGCCCTGTATCAATCCCCAAACTAATCCCACTGCCCCGCTCTCTCCCCATAGCCGTCTATCAATACCAAACTAATCCCACTGCCCACTCTCTCCGCATAGCCCTATATTAATCCCCAAACTAATCCCACTGACCTACTCTCTCCCCATATCCCTGTACCAATCCCAAACTAATCCCACTGCCCCACTCTCTCCCCATAGCCCTGTATCAATCCCCAAACTAATCCCAATCTCCCACTCTCTCCCCATAGCCCTGTATCAATCACAGACTAATCCCGCTGACCCGCTCTCTCCCCAGAGCCCTGTATCAATCCCCAAACTAATCCCACTGTCCCGATCTCTCCCCATAGTCCTGTATCAATCCCCAAACTAATCCCACTGCCCCACTCTCTCCCCACAGCCCTGTATCAATCCCTAAACTAATCCCACTGCCCCTCTCTCTCCCCATAGCCCTGTATCAATCCCCAAACTAATCCCACTGCCACTCTCTCCCCATAGCCCTGTATCAATCCCCAAACTAATCCCACTGCCCCGATCACTACCCATAGCCCTGTATCAATCCCCAAACTAATCCCACTGTCCCGCTCTCTCCCCATAGCCCTGTATCAATCCCAGACTAATCCCGCTGCCCCACTCTCTCCCCATAGCCCTGTATCAATCCCTAAACTAATCCCACTGCCTCGCTCTCTCCCCATAGCTCTGTATCAATCCCAAACTAATCCCACTGCCCCACGCTCTCCCCATAGCCCTGTATCAATCCCCGAACTAATCCCACTGCCCCGCTCTCTCGCCAGAGTCCTGTATCAATCCCCAATCTAATCCCACTGCCCCACTCTCTCCCCGTAGTCCTGTATCAATCCCCAAACTAATCCCACTGCCCCACTCTCTCCCCATAGCCCTGTATCAATCCCCAAACTAATCCCACTGCCTCTCTCTCTCCCCATAGCCCTGTATCAACCCCCAAACCAATCTCACTGCCCCGCTCTCTCCCCATAGCCCTGTATCAATCCACAAACTAATCCCACTGCCCCGCTCCTCTTCCCATAGCCCTGTATCAATCCCCAAACTAATCCCACTGCCCCGCTCTCTCCCCATAGTCCTGTATCAAACCCCATACTATCCCACTGCCCCGCTCTCTCCCCATAGTCCTGTATCAATCCCCAAACTATCCCACTGCCCCACTCTCTCTCCATAGCCCTGTATCAATCCCCAAACTAATCCCACTGCCCCACTCTCTCCCCATAGCCCTGTATCAATCCCAAACTAATCCCACTGCCTCGCTCTATCCCCATAGCTCTGTATCAATCCCAAACTAATCCCACTGCCCCGTTCTCTCCCCATAGCCCTGTATCAATCCCCGAACTAATCCCACTGCCCCGCTCTCTCCCCAGAGTCCTGTATCAATCCCCAATCTAATCCCACTGCCCCACTCTCTCCCCGTAGTCCTGTATCAATCCCCAAACTAATCCCACTGCCGCACTCTCTCCCATAGTCCTATATCAATCCCCAAACTAATCCCACTGTCCCGATCTCTCCCCATAGTCCTGTATCAATCCCCAAACTAATCCCACTGCCCCACTCTCTCCCCATAGCCCTGTATCAATCCCCAAACTAATCCCACTGTCCCTCTCTCTCCCCATAGCCCTGTATCAACCCCCAAACTAATCCCACTGCCCCGCTCTCTCCCCATAGCCCTGTATCAATCCACAAACTAATCCCACTGCACCGCTCCTCTTCCCATAGCCCTGTATCAATCCGCAAACTAATCCCACTGCCCCGCGCTCTCCCCATAGCCCTGTATCAATCCCCAAACTAATCCCACTGCCCCGTCCTCTCCCCATAGCCCTGCATCAATCCCAAACTAATCCCACTGTCCCGCTCCCTCCCCATAGCCCTGTATCAATCCCAAACTAATCCCACTGCCCCACTCTCTCCCCATAGCCCTGTATCAATCCCCAAACATCCCACTGCCCTGCTCTCTCCCCATAGCCGTGTATCAATCCCAAACTAATCCCACTGCCCCACTCTCTCCGCATAGCCCTATATTAATCCCCAAACTAATCCCACTGACCCACTCTCTCCCCATATCCCTGTACCAATCCCAAACTGATCCCACTGCCCCGCTCTCTCCCCATAGCCCTCTATCAATCCCCAAACTAATCCCAATGTCCCGCTCTCTCCCCATAGCCCTGTATCAATCCCCAAACTAATCCCACTGCCCCGTCCTCTCCCCATAGCCCTGCATCAATCCCAAACTAATCCCACTGCCCCACTCTCTCCCCATAGCCCTGTATCAATCACAAACTAATCCCACGGCCCCGCGCTCTCCCCATAGCCCTGTATCAATCCCAAACTAATCCCACTGTCCCGCTCTATCCCCATAGCCCTGTATCAGTCCTCAAACTAATCTCACTGTCCCGCTCTCACCCCATAGCCCTGTATCAATCCCAAACTAATCCCACTGCCCCACTCTCTCCCCATAGCCCTGTATCAATCCCAAACCAATCCCACTGCCCCACTCTCTCCCCATAGTCCTGTATCAATCCCCAAACTAATCCCAATGTCCCACTCTCTCCCCATAGCCCTGTATCAATCACAGACTAATCCCACGGCCCCGCTCTCTCCCCATGGCCCTGTATCAGTCCTCAAACTAATCCCACTGTCCCGCTCTCTCCCCATAGCCCTGTATCAATCCCAAACTAATCCCACTGTCCCGCTCTCTCCACATAGCCCTATATCAATCCACAAACTAATCCCACTGTCCGCGATATTAGTTTGGGGGATAATTGAAATTGTAAATTCACCATCTGCCTCTGAGTTCGTCGCTGAGTTTCTGTGAACAGTTCCTTTATCGTCTGTACCTCGAACGCCGAGGAATCAACTTTCTCCTTTAACAACGCAATCTGGATATAGAAGTGAGAACAGTTTGTAATGTACATAACACCACAATAATCTCACAAAATGAGGCTTGTGAAGGAGAGAGCGGGGACTGAGAGACACCAGTCAGTGTACAGATATCTCCCTGAGAGAGGGGACTGAGAGACACCAGTCAGTGTACAGATATCTCCCAGAGAGAGGGGACAGAGAGACACCAGTCAGTGTACAGATATCTCCGAGAGAGAGAGGGGACTGAGAGACACCAGTCAGTGTACAGATATCTCCCTGAGAGTGAGAGGACTGAGTGACACCAGTCAGTGTACAGATATCTCCCTGAGAGAGAGAGAGGGGACTGAGAGACACCAGTCAGTGTACAGATATCTCCCTGAGAGAGCGGGGACTGAGAGACTCCAGTCAGTGTACAGATTACTCCCTGAGAGAGAGAGAGGGGACTGAGAGACACCAGTCAGTGTACAGATATCTCCCTGAGAGAGAGGGGACTGAGAGACTCCAGTCAGTGTACAGATATCTCCCTGAGAGAGGGGACTGAGAGACACCAGTCAGTGTACAGATATCTCCCTGAGAGAGAGGGGACTGAGAGACTCCAGTCAGTGTACAGATATCTCCCTGAGAGAGGGGACTGAGAGACACCAGTCAGTGTACAGATATCTCCCTGAGAGAGGGGACAGAGAGACACCAGTCAGTGTACAGATATCTCCCTGAGAGAGAGAGGGGACTGAGAGACACCAGTCAGTGTACAGATATCTCCCTGAGAGAGAGAGGACTGAGAGACACCAGTCAGTGTACAGATATCTCCCGGAGAGAGAGAGGGGACTGAGAGACACCAGTCAGTGTACAGATATCTCCCTGAGAGAGAGGGGACTGAGAGACACCAGTCAGTGTACAGATATCTCCCTGAGAGAGAGGGGACTGAGAGACACCAGTCAGTGTACAGATATCTCCCTGAGAGAGAGAGGGGATTGAGAGACACCAGTCAGTGTACAGATATCTCCCTGAGAGAGAGGGGACTGAGAGACACCAGTCAGTGTACAGATATCTCCCTGAGAGAGAGAGGGGATTGAGAGACTCCAGTCAGTGTACAGATATCTCCCTGAGAGAGAGGGGACTGAGAGACACCAGTCAGTGTACAGATATCTCCCTGAGAGAGAGAGGGGGGACTGAGTGACGCCAGTCAGTGTACAGATATCTCCCTGAGAGTGAGAGGGGACTGAGAGACACCAGTCAGTGTACAGATATCTCCCTGAGAGAGCGGGGACTGAGAGACACCAGTCAGTGCACAGATATCGTCCTGAGAGAGAGAGGGGACTGAGAGACACCAGTCAGTGTACAGATATCTCCCTGAAAGAGAGGACTGAGAGACACCAGTCAGTGTACGGATATCTCCCTGAGAGAGAGAGGGGACTGAGAGACACCAGTCAGCGTACAGATATCTCCCTGAGAGAGAGAGGGGACTGAGAGACACCAGTCAGTGTACAGATATCTCCCTGAGAGAGAGGGGACTGAGAGACAACAGTCAGTGTACAGATATCTCCCTGAGAGAGAGGGGGGACTGAGAGACACCAGTCAGTGTACAGATATCTCTCTGAGAGAGAGGACTGAGAGACACCAGTCAGTGTACAGATATCTCCCTGAGAGAGAGGGGGGACTGAGAGACACCAGTCAGTGTACAGATATCTCCCTGAGAGAGAGGACTGAGAGACACCAGTCAGTGTACAGATATCTCCCTGAGAGAGAGGGGGGGACTGAGAGACACCAGTCAGTGTACAGTTATCTCCCTGAGAGAGAGAGGGGGGACTGAGAGGCACCAGTCAGTGTACAGTTATCTCCCTGAGAGAGAGAGGGGGGACTGAGAGACACCAGTCAGTGTACAGATATCTCCCTGAGAGAGAGGGGACTGAGAGACACCAGTCAGTGTACAGATATCTCCCTGAGAGAGAGGGGACTGAGAGACACCAGTCAGTGTACAGATATCTCCCTGAAAGAGAGACGGGGACTGAGAGACACCAGTCAGTGGACAGATCTCTCCATGAGAGAGAGGGGGCACTGAGAGACACCAGTCAGTGTACAGATATCTCCCCGAGAGAGAGGGAACTGAGAGACACCAGTCAGTGTACAGATATCTCCCTGAGAGAGAGGGGACTGAGAGACACCAGTCAGTGTACAGATATCTCCCTGAGAGAGAGGGGACTGAGAGACACCAGTCAGTGTACAGATATCTCCCTGAGAGAGAGAGGACTGAGAGACACCAGTCAGTGTACAGTTATCTCCCTGAGAGAGAGAGGGGGGACTGAGAGACACCAGTCAGTGTACAGATATCTCCCTGAGAGAGAGGGGACTGAGAGACACCAGTCAGTGTACAGATATCTCCCTGAAAGAGAGACGGGGACTGAGAGACACCAGTCAGTGTACAGATATCTCCCTGAGAGAGAGGGGACTGAGAGACACCAGTCAGTGTACAGATATCTCCCTGAGAGAGAGAGGGGA
>NC_092725.1:6734220-6834220 GCF_047496885.1 Scyliorhinus torazame | reverse complement strand
TGGCCGCCCCAATTCGGTGAGAGTATTTTGAACAAACTGCTCAAAATCTGGGGTGAAACAGGCAGAGGGTTGAGTGGTTCCCCCCCCCCCACCCTCTGATAGGCTAGGCCTCTGACCTGTCACCCCCTTCGCGACCTGCGACCCGTTCAGGCATTGTGGTCCCTGACGCTCCAGCAGATGGGAGACGGACACGCCGGGGGTGGGAGAGGGGGCTGAAATCGCCATTCCAGAGTCCTTGCCACCCCCCCCCCCCCCCCCCCCCCCCGCCGGCCCCCCTTTGCGAGGCAAAGCCAGTGTGCGGCTCTCCTGGCAGTGCCCACCTGCTCCTCAGCCTTTGCCAGCTTCTCTTTCAGCGAGGCGATCTCCTGTTCCATCGGCATCACGATCGAGCGCAGTCTCTCTGCATCTTGCTGTGCCTGTAACCGTGACAAATACACACAGAGTAAAGCTCCCTCTACACTGTCCCCATCAAACACTCCCAGGACAGGTACAGCACGGGGTTAGATACAGAGTAAAGCTCCCTCTACACTGTCCCCATCAAACACTCCCAGGACAGGTACAGCACGGGGATAGATACAGAGTAAAGCTCCCTCTACACTGTCCCCATCAAACACTCCCAGGACAGGTACAGCACGGGGTTCGATACAGAGTAAAGCTTCCTCTACACTGTCCCCATCAAACACTCCCAGGACAGGTACAGCACGGGGTTAGATACAGAGTAAAGCTCCCTCTACACTGTCCCCATCAAACACTCCCAGGAAAGGTACAGCATGGTGTTAGATACAGAGTAAAGCTCCCTCTGCACTGTCCCCCATCAAACACTCCCAGGACAGGTACAGCACGGGGTTAGATACAGAGTAAAGCACCCTCTATACTGTCCCCATCAAACACTCCCAGGACAGGTACAGCAGGGTTAGATACAGAGTAAAGCTCCCTCGACACTGTCTCCATCAAACACTCCCAGGACAGGTACAGCACGGGGTTAGATACAGAGTAAAGCTCCCTCTACACTGTCCCCATCAATCACTCCCAGGCCACGTACAGCACGGGGTTAGATACAGAGTAAAGCTCCCTCTACTCTGTCCCCATCAAACACTCCCAGGACAGGTACAGCACGGGGTTAGATACAGAGTAAAGCTCCCTCTACACTGTCCCCATCAAAAACTCCCAGGACAGGTACAGCACGGGGTTAGATACAGAGTAAAGCTCACTCTACACTGTCCCAATCAAACACTCCCAGGACAGGTTCCGCACGGGGTTAGATACAGAGTAAAGCTCCCTCTACACTGTCTCCATCACACACTCCCAGGACAGGTACAGCACGGGGTGAGATACAGAGTAAAGCTCCCTCTACACTGTCCCATCAAACACTCCCAGGACAGGTACAGCACGTGGTTAGATACAGAGTAAAGCTCCCTCCACACTCTCCCCATCAAACACTCCCAGGACAGGTTCAGCACGGGGTTAGATACAGAGTAAAGCTCCCTCTGTCCTGTCCCCATCAAACACTCCCAGGACAGGTACAGCATGGGGTTAGATACAGAGTAAAGCTCCCTCTACGCTGTCTCCATCAAACACTCCCAGGACAGGTGCAGCACGGGGTTAGATACAGAGTAAAGCTCCCTCTGCACTGTCCCCATCAAACACTCCCAGGACAGGTACAGCACGGTGTTAGATACAGAGTAAAGTTCCCTCTACACTGTCCCCATCAATCACTCCCAGGACAAGTACAGCACAGGGTGAGATACAGAGTAAAGCTCCCTCTACACTGTCCCCATTAAACACTCCCAGGACAGGTACAGCACAGGGTTAGATACAGAGTAAAGCTCCCTCTACATTGTCCCCATCAAACACTCCCATGACAGGTACAGTACGGGGTTAGATACAGAGTAAAGCTCCCTCTACATTGTCCCCATCAAACACTCCCAGGACAGGTACAGCACGGGGTTAGATACAGAGTAAAGCTCCCTCGACATTGTCCCCATCAAACACACCCAGGACAGGTACAGCACGGGGTTAGATACAGAGTAAAGCTCCCTGTACACTGTCCCCATCAATCACTCCCAGGACAGGTACAGCACGGGGTTAGATACAGAGTAAAGCTCCCTCTACACTGTCCTCATCAAACACTCCCAGGGCAGGTACAGCACGGGGTCAGATACAGAGTAAAGTTCCCTCTACACTGTCCCCACCAAACACTCCCAGGACAGGTCCAACACGGGGTTAGACACAGAGTAAAGTTCCCTCTACACTGTCCCCATCAAACACTCCCAGGACAGGTACAGCACGGGGTTAGATACAGAGTTAAGCTCCATTTTACCTTTGTCATCTCATTCTCCAGGTTGTCCGGTGGAAGATTTCCCAAAAGTTGCCTCCGGAGTTTCATGACTTCTCGCTCTTTGGAATCCTCGTACTGTCTCCATTGGAAGCGCTCTCTCTCCATATTCTCAAGCTGTGACTCGTAATTACACATCGACTCTGGAGTGGAGAGGGGATTGGTAAATTAACTTTGGAATCGCATTTCGAGAGCTGTGTACAGTTCTGGTCTGGTTAGACCACACTGGGAGCACTGTGTACAGTTCTGGTCTGGTTAGACCACACTGGGAGCACTGTGTACAGTTCTGGTCTGGTTAGACCACACTGGGAGCACTGTGTACAGTTCTGGTCCGGTTAGACCACACTGGGAGCACTGTGTACAGTTGCGGTCCGGTTAGACCACACTGGGAGAACTGTGTACAGTTCTGGTCTGGTTAGACCATACTGGGAGCACTGTGTACAGGTCTGGTCTGATTAGACCACACTGGGAGCGCTGTGTACAGTTCTGGTCTGGTTAGACCACACTGGGAGCGCTGTGTACAGTTCTGGTCTGGTTAGACCACACTGGGAGCACTGTGTACAGTTCTGGTCTGGTTAGACCACACCAGGAGCACTGTGTACAGTTCTGGTCTGGTTAGACCACACTGGGAGCACTGTGTACAGTTCTGGTCTGGTTAGATCACACTGGGAGCACTGTGTACAGTTCTGGTCTGGTTAGACCACACGGTGAGCACTGTATACAGTTTTGGTCCAGTTAGACCACACTGGGAGCACTGTGTAGAGATTTGGTCTGGTTACACCACACTGGGAGCACTGTGTACAGTTCTGGTCTGGTTAGACCACACTGGAAGCACTGTATACAGTTCTGGTCTGGTTAGACCACACTGGGAGCACTGTGTACAGTTCTGGTCTGGTGAGACCACACTGGGAGCGCTGATTACAGTTCTGGTCTGGTTAGACCACACTGGGAGCACTGTGTACAGTTCTGGTCTGGTTCGATCACACTGGGAGCACAGTATACAGTTCTGGTCTAGTTAGACCACACTGGGAGCACTGTGTACAGTTCTGGTCTGGTTAGATCACACTGGGAGCACTGTACACAGTTCTGGTCTAGTTAGACCACACTGGGAGCACTGTGTACAGTTCTGGTCTGGTTAGACCTTACTGGGAGCACTGCATACAGTTCTAGTCTGGTTAGACCACACTGGCAGCGCTGAGCACAGTTCTGGTCTGGGTAGACCACACTGGGAGCGCTGTGTACAGTTCTGGTCTGGTTAGACCACACTGGGAGCACTGTATACAGTTCAGGTCTGGTTAGACCACACTGGGAGCACTGTGTACAGTTCTGGTCTGGTTAGACCACACTGGGAGCACTGTGTACAGTTCTGGTCTGGTTGGACCACACTGGGAGCACTGTGTACAGTTCTGGTCTGGTTAGACCACACTGGGAACGCTGTGTACAGTTCTGGTCTGGTTAGACCACACTGGGAGCACTGTGTACAGTTCTGGTCTGATTAGACCACACTGGGAGAACCGTGTACAGTTCTGGTCCGGTTAGACCACACTGGGAGCACTGTGTACAGTTCTGGTCTGGTTAGACCACACTGGGAGCACTGTGTACAGTTCCGGTCCGGTTAGACCACACTGGGAGAACTGTGTACAGTTCTGGTCCGGTTAGACCACACTGGGAGCACTGTGTACAGTTCTGGTCTGGTTAGACCACACTGGGAGCACTGTGTACAGTTCCGGTCCGGTTAGACCACACTGGGTGCACTGTGTACAGTTCTGGTCTGGTTAGACCACACTGGGAGCACTGTGTACAGTTCCGGTCCGGTTAGACCACACTGGGAGCACTGTGTCCAGTTCCGGTCCGGTTAGACCACACTGGGGGCTCTGTGTACAGTTTTGGTCTGGTTAGACCATGGAATTTTTTTCATGCAGACTGTGAGATTACAGTTGGAGTTGTACAGGCAGACAGTGAGATTAGTTTGTGTTGTACAGGCAGACAGTGAGGTTAGTTTGTCTTGTACAGGCAGTCAGCGGGATTACAATTGGAGTTACAGGCAGACGGTGAGATTAGTTTGTGTTGTACAGGCAGACAGTGGGATTACAGTTGGAGTTGTACAGACAGACAGTGGGATTAGTTTGTGTTGTACAGGCAGACAGTGAGATTACAGTTGGAGTTTTACAGGCAGACAGTGGGATTACAGTTGCAGCTGTACAGACAGACAGTGGGATTAGTTTGTGTTGTACAGGCAGACAGTGAGATTACAGTTGGAGTTTTACAGGCAGACAGTGGGATTACAGTTGGAGTTGTACAGACAGACAGTGGGATTAGTTTGTGTTGTACAGGCAGACAGTGAGATTACAGTTGGAGTTGTACAGGCAGACAGTAAGATTACAGTTGCAGTTGTACAGGCAGACAGTGAGATTACAGTTGGAGTTGTACAGTCAGACAGTGGGATTACAGTTGGAGTTGTACAGGCAGACAGTGAGATTCATGTTGGAGTTGTACAGGCCGACAGTGAGATTACAGTTGGAGTTGTACAGGCAGACAGTGAGATTAGTTTGTGTTGTACAGGCAAACGTTGAGATAACAGTTGGAGCTGTATGGGCAGACAGTGAGATTATAGTTGGAGTTTTACAGGCAGACTGTGAGATTACAGTTGGAGTATTACAGGCAGACAGTGAGATTACAGTTGGAGTTTTACAGGCAGTAAGCGGGATTACAGTTGGAATTGTACAAGCAGACAGTGGGATTAGTTTGTGTTGTACAGGCAGACAGTGAGATTACAGTTGCAGTTGTACAAGCAGACAGTGAGATTACAGTTGGAGTTTTACAGGCAAACAGTGAGATTAGTTTGTGTTGTACAGACAGTGAGTTTACAGTTGGAGTTATACAGTCAGACAGTGGGATTACAGTTGGAATTGTACAGGCAGACAGTGAGATTACAGTTGGAGTCTGACAGGCAAACAGTGGGATTAGTTTGTGTTGTACACGCAGACAGTGAGATTACAGTTGGATTTGTACAGTCAGACAGTGGGATTACAGTTTGAGTTGTACAGGCAGTTAGTGAGATTAGTTTGTGTTGTACAGGCAGACAGTGGGATTACAGCTGGAGTTGTACAGGCAGACAGTGAGATTACAGTTGGAGTTGTACAGTCAGACAGTGGGATTACAGTTGGAGTTGTACAGGCAGACAGTGAGATTACAGTTGGAGTTTTACAGGCAGACAGTGAGATTACAGTTGGAGTTGTACAGGCAGACAGTGAGATTCATGTTGGAGTTGTACAGGCCGACAGTGAGATTACAGTTGGAGTTGTACAGGCAGACAGTGAGATTAGTTTGTGTTGTACAGGCAAACGTTGAGATAACAGTTGGAGCTGTACGGGCAGACAGTGAGATTACAGTTGGAGTTTTACAGGCAGACTGTGAGATTACAGTTGGAGTTTTATAGGCAGACAGTGAGATTACAGTTGGAGTTGTACAGGCAGTCAGCGGGATTACAGTTGGAATTGTACAAGCAGACAGTGGGATTAGTTTGTGTTGTACAGGCAGACAGTGAGATTACAGTTGGAGTCTTACAGGCAAACAGTGAGATTAGTTTGTGTTGTACAGACAGACAGTGAGATTACAGTTGGAGTTGTACAGGCAGACAGTGAGGTTAGTTTGTGTTCTACAGGCAGACAGTGAGATTACAGTTGGAGTTGTACAGGCAGACAGTGAGATTAGTTTGTGTTCTACAGGCAGACAGTGGGATTACAGCTGGAGTTGTACAGTCAGACAGTGAGGTGAGTTTGTGTTCTACAGGCAGACAGTGGGATTACAGTTGGAGTTGTACAGGCAGACAGTGAGATTAGTTTGTGTTCTACAGGCAGACAGTGGGATTACAGCTGGAGTTTCACAGGCAGTCAGTGCGGTTAGTTTGTGTTCTACAGGCAGACAGTGAGATCACAGTTGGAGTTGTACAGGTAGACAGTGAGATTAGTTTGTGTTCTACAGGCAGACAGTGGGATTACAGCTGGAGTTGTACAGTCAGACAGTGAGGATAGTTTGTGTTCTACAGGCAGACAGTGAGATTACAGTTGGAGTTGTACAGTCAGACAGTGGGATTACAGTTGGAGTTGTACAGGCAGACAGTGAGGTTAGTTTGTGTTCTACAGGCAGACAGTGGGATTACAGTTGAAGTTGTACAGGCAGACAGTGAGGTTAGTTTGTGTTGTACACGCAGACAGTGGGATTACAGCTGGAGTTGCACAGGCAGATAGTGAGATTAGTTTGTGTTCTACAGGCAGACATTGGGATTACAGCTGGAGTTGTACAGGCAGACAGTGAGGTTAGTTTGTGTTCTACAGGCAGACAGTGAGATTACAGTTGTTGTACAGGCAGACAGTGAGATTAGTTTGTGTTCTACAGGCCGACAGTGGGATTACAGCGGGAGTTGTACAGTCAGACAGTGAGGTTAGTCTGTGTTCTACAGGCAGACAGTGAGATTACAGTTGGAGTTGTACAGTCAGACAGTGGGATTACAGTTGGAGTTGTACAGGCAGACAGTGAGATTAGTTTGTGTTCTACAGGCAGACAGTGGGATTACAGCTGGAGTTGTACAGTCAGACAGTGAGGTTAGTTTGTGTTCTACAGGCAGACAGTGAGATTACAGTTGGAGTTGTACAGTCAGACAGTGGGATTACAGTTGTTGTACAGGCAGACAGTGAGATTAGTTTGTGTTCTACAGGCAGGCAGTGGGATTACAGTTGAAGTTGTACAGGCAGACAGTGAGGTTAGTTTGTGTTCTACAGGCAGACAGTGGGATTACAGCTGGAGTTGTACAGGCTGATAGTGAGATTAGTTTGTGTTCTACAGGCAGACAGTGAGATTACAGTTGGAGTTGTACAGTCAGACAGTGGGATTACAGCTGGAGTTGTACAGTCAGACAGTGAGGTTAGTTTGTGTTGTACAGTCAAGACAGTGGGATTACAGCTGAAGTTGTACAGGCAGACAGTGAGGTGAGTTTGTGTTCTACAGGCAGACAGTGAGATTACAGTTGGAGTTGTACAGGCAGACAGTGAGATTAGTTTGTGTTCTACAGGCAGACAGTGGGATTACAGTTGGAGTTGTACAGTCAGACAGTGGGATTACAGCTGGAGTTTCACAGGCAGACAGTGAGGTTAGTTTGTGTTCTACAGGCAGACAGTGAGATCACAGTTGGAGTTGTACAGACAGACAGTGAGATTAGTTTGTGTTCTACAGGCAGACAGTGGGATTACAGCTGGAGTTGTACAGTCAGACAGTGAGGTTAGTTTGTGTTCTACAGGCAGACAGTGAGATTACAGTTGGAGTTGTACAGTCAGACAGAGGGATTACAGTTGTTGTACAGGCAGACAGTGAGATTAGTTTGTGTTCTACAGGCAGACAGTGGGATCACAGTTGAAGTTGTACAGGCAGACAGTGGGATTACAGCTGGAGTTGTACAGTCAGACAGTGGGATTACAGCTGGAGTTGTACAGTCAGACAGTGAGGTGAGTTTGTGTTGTACAGTCAAGACAGTGGGATTACAGCTGGAGTTGTACAGGCAGACAGTGAGGTTAGTTTGTGTTCTACAGGCAGACAGTGAGATTACAGTTGGATTTGTACAGGCAGACAGTGAGATTAGTTTGTGTTCTACAGGCAGACAGTGAGATTACAGTTGTTGTACAGGCAGACAGTGAGGCGAGTTTGTGTTCTACAGGCTGACAGTGGGATTACAGTTGGATTTGTACAGGCAGACAGTGAGGCTAGTTTGTGTTCTACAGGCAGACATGCAGCTTCCCACCTGTAGAGGCACACGGGAAGTTTCCTGTCTGTGATATATAGAGTGATGCCTGGCTTACCCTTCATAATGGTCTGTAAGGATGCCACTTCTTCCTGGCATTGCCGCTTCACCTGGGCAATAGCCTCCTGTTTGGTGCTTTCCGACACCGTGGCTATGGCCTTGATATTCTCGTTCTCGGCCAGCGCTTCGGACAGTTGGAGCCGTAAAGCTTCCACGTTGCTGGCCATGGGATCCCCTGTGAGCCGGACAGAGCAGAGGTCAGGCCAGTCGAGGTCACCTCCACCGCGACTCCCGGGAGGACGGGGACTGGACAACCAATTATAGCTAGGGGAGAGGGTGCGGTTCATGTGGGGGTCAGAGGGTGCGGTTCATGTGGGGGTCAGAGGGTGGGGTTAATGTGGGGGTCAGAGGGTGCGGTTCATGTAGGGGCCAGAGGGTGCGGTTCATGTGGGGGTCAGAGGGTGCGGTTCATGCAGGGGTCAGAGGGAGCGGTTCATGTGGGGGTCAGAGGGTGCGGTTCATGTGGGGGTCAGAGGGAGCGGTTCATGTGGGGGGTCAGAGGGTGCGGTTCATGTGGGGGTCAATGTGTGGGTGGAGCTCTGGGGAGTGGGCAGAGTTGAGTGGAGTGGGTGGGGCTGAGGGGAGTGGGCAGGGCTATGGGGTGAGTGGGGCTGAGGGGAGTGGGTGGGGCTGAGGGGAGTGGGTGGGGCTGAGGGGAGTGGGTGGGGCTGAGGGGAGTGGGCAGGGCTATGGGGTGAGTGGGGCTGAGGGGAGTGGGTGGGGCTGAGGGGAGTGGGTGGGGCTGAGGGGAGTGGGTGGGGCTGAGGGGAGTGGGTGGGGCTGAGGGGAGTAGGCGGGGCTGAGGGGAGTGGGCGGGGCTGCGGGGAGTGGGCGGGACTATGGGGAGTGGGCGGGACTGAGGGGAGTGGGCGGGACTGAGGGGAGTGGGCGGGACTGAGGGGAGTGGGCGGGACTGAGGGGAGTGGGCGGGACTGAGGGGAGTGGGCGGGACTGAGGGGAGTGGGCGGGACTGAGGGGAGTGGGCGGGACTGAGGGGAGTGGGCGGGACTGAGGGGAGTGGGCGGGACTGAGGGGAGTGGGTGGGACTGGGTGGAGTGGGCGGGACTGGGTGGAGTGGGCGGGACTGGGTGGAGTGGGCGGGACTGGGCGGGACTGAGGGGAGAGGGCGGGACTGAGGGGAGAGGGCGGGGCTGAGGGGAGAGGGTGGGGTTGAGGGGAGAGGGTGGGGTTGAGGGGAGTGGGCGGGGTTGAGGGGAGTGGGCGGGGCTGAGGGGAGTGGGCGGGGCTGAGGGGAGTGGGTGGGACAGTGGGGAGTGGGCGGGACAGTGGGGAGTGGGCAGGGCTGAGGGTGTGGGCAGGGCTGAGGGATTGGCTGGGGTTGAGGGGAGTGGGCGGGGCTGAGAGAAGGGGAGGGGCTGAAGGGAGTGGGCGGGGCTGAGAGGAGGGGGGGCTGAGGGATGGGCGGGGGGCTGAGGGATGGGCGGGGCACTGAGGAGTGTGCGGGGCACTGGGGAGTGGGCAGAGCAGAGGGGAGTGGGCGGGGCTCTGGGAAGGGGGCGGGACAGAGGGGAGTGGGTGGGGCTGAGGGGGGAGTGGGCGGGATGGAGGGAAGTGGGCAGGGCTGAGGGAAGTGGGCGGGGCTGAGGGAAGTGGGCGGGGCTGAGGGGAGGGGGCGGGGCACTGGGGAGTGGGCAGGGCAGAGGGGAGTGGGCAGGGCAGAGGGGAGTGGGTGGGGCACTGGGGAGTGGGCGGGACAGAGGGGAGTGGGCGGGGCTCTGGGGAGTGGGTGGGGCTGAGAGGGGAGTGGGCGGGGCGTTGAGGGGTGGGCGGGGCGTTGAGGGGTGGGCGGGGCGTTGAGGGGTGGGCGGGGCTCTGGGGAGTGGGCGGGGCTGATGGGGGCGGCGCTGATGGAGAGTGGGCGGGGCTTATGGGGGCGGGGCTGATGGAGAGTGGGCGGGACAGTGGAGTGGGCGTGGCGCTGTGGAGTGGGCGGGGCGCTGTGGGGTGGGCGGGGCGCTGAGGGGTGGGTGGGGCTGATGGAGAGTGGGCGGGACAGTGGAGTGGGCAGGGCGCTGAGGAGTGGGCGGGGCTCTGGGGAGTGGGCGGGGCTTATGGGGGCGGGGCTGATGGAGAGTGGGCGGGACGGTGGAGTGGGCGGGGCGCTGAGGAGTGGGCGGGGCGCTGAGGGGTGGGCGGGGCGCTGAGGGGTGGGCGGGGCGCTGAGGGGTGGGCGGGGCTGATGGAGAGTGGGCGGGACAGTGGAGTGGGCGGGGTGCTGAGAGGTGGGCGGGGCTCTGGGGAGTGGGCAGGGCTGATGGGGGCGGGGCTGATGGAGAGTGGGCGGGACAGTGGAGTGGGCGGGGCGCTGAGGGGTGGGCGGGGCTCTGGGGAGTGGGCGGGGCTCTGGGGAGTGGGCGGGGCTGATGGGGGCGGGGCTGATGGAGAGTGGGCGGGACAGTGGAGTGGGCGGGGCGCTGTGGAGTGGGCGGGGCGCTGAGGAGTGGGCGGGCGCTGAGGGGTGGGCGGGCGCTGAGGGGTGGGCGGGGCTTTCGGTTAGAGGGCGGGGTTGCTGCTCAGGTCGAAGGGCAGCCCGCGGCCTGGTCCTTTCAGGCTCCGTCCGGCGGTCGCGCTTCGCCCGCCGCCTCACCTGCTGGCGGCTCGCTGCCGCCTCGCTCCATCTCCCCGAGCTCATCCCCCGACTTTCCCGCTTCCGTCTTGAACTCGGCGCCTCAGCGCTGCAGCCGGCTCCAGACCGCCTCCATTTCCTCTTCCTTGCAGCGCAGCCACCGCCCGCCCCTTACCGCCTGCCCACCAGCTGGAGGACCAAGCGGCGGTCCTCCGGTATCCCGGCGGGCAGCGCAGTTACCTGGAGGACCAAGCGGCGGTCCTCCGGTATCCCGGCGGGCAGCGCAGTTACCTGGAGGACCAAGCGGCGGTCCTCCGGTATCCCGGCGGGCAGCGCAGTTACCTGGAGGACCAAGTGTTGTCCGGAATCCCGGCGAGCAGCGCGGCAGCCGGGATGACTGAGCGTTGGTTCTCCACAATCCCGGCGGCCAGCTCGGCGGTTTATTTTCGGAGTACCTCACCTGACTCCTCCAGTATCCCAGGAGGCAGTGTGGGCGAACATCCAGCCCTGGAGCTCTGGAGGACCGACCATGAGTCCTCCAACACCCTTGAGTACAAATAGGGAAAGAATTTCCAATCATCCGAAAATATATAATCTCCAATCTCACCCCCCCTCCCCCGGGATGTCCCAATGAAGCACTTTACTGAAGCACGGTCCGAGAGATTTATAGCAGGAAAACAAGAGACCCATCGGCCCATCAAGCACCTATCCATTCTTGTACAATGTTTCAAGTGCTGATCTGAATTCTTCTGAAATGGTGGGAGTTCCCGCCTCTGCCTCCCCGATCAGGCCGCGAGTCCCAGAATCCCACCAGCCTCTGAGTGAAAGAGATTCTCCTCACATCCCCTCCAAACCTCCTGCCCCCTACCTTCGATCGGTGATCAGGGGGTCCCCCTCCGCCGCCTAATGTGGACAATGTGACAGCCAATATCTGCACAGGAAGATCCCGCAAACAGAAGTTGAGGTGACACCCGTGGCTGAGGGACAAATATCGTGTCCCGCTGACCTGCTCGTGACGACGTAAGAAATGAAAGGAGAAGGAGTGCGTTGCTCCACCCTCACTCGAGGCTGTGGCTGATCTTTCCTGCTCGGTGACTGAGCGACGCGCAGCTCTCCGCGCGGGGGGGGGGGGGGGGGAGAGAATTCCAAAGATGTAAAACCCTGGCCAGCGAGGGCGTTGCCCCTCGTATCAGCCCTACTAATTTGCTTCAATCAGCGGGCAATGCAGAGCCACATCAGACTCTGATCGGTCGGGCCCCATGAGAGCGGGAGGGCAGAAGGGTCCCAATGTTGAGGCGTCAGAAATCGCACGAGGAGCGAGAGGCAGAGGCAGAAGACCCTCGGTGGGATTCTCCGTTTCTGAGACTAAGTGTTGTCGCCGGGGCAGGATTCGTGGCCTTCCGATTCAGCGACAGTGGAAGGGCTGGCACCTGCGCCACGCGGAACACGGCGAATTCCAATGGGACGTGGCGCCGCATTGGCCGAGTCCGTGATTGACACTCAGGAGGCTGACAAGCTACAGCCGCAGATACACATTACACCCCCCCCCCCCACCCCACACACACACCGTCCCAGACAACAAAATGGCAGCGAGGAAAGCGGCTCCGAGATTCACCGACACACGAACTGGAGACACTCTTGGGCGCAGTGGAGGAGAGGCGGGTGACCCTGTACCCCGGCCCGGGAAGGAGCCTGTGCCCGGGCACCAGGTGGCAGAGACGGTCAGCGCCGTGGGCAACACCGTCCGGACCGGCCAGCAGTGCCGGAAACAACTGCGCAACCTCCTCAGGGCGGCCAGGGTGAGTTGGCAGCGCTGTGCCCCCGGCACTCACCCCCGCCCCACACACCCGTAACCCGACACGCCCACACTCGGACGGCGGTCAAACCCCTATCTGGAACCAATGCCGGGTGCTCTGGTCACTGAGGCCACCAGTTACCCACCCCCTGGGCTGCATGCGGCAGACTCTGCATTTTAGGGTTTCCCCCCCACCCACGAGAAGGCCGTGTGCTTTAACCTATGCAGGAAGATAAGGGCGCAGCATGTTTCCTGATCCCAGGAATGAAGAACTTGTCGTATGAGGAACGGTTGAGGACTCTGGGTCTGTACTCGTTGGGAGTTTAGAAGGATGAGGGGTGACCTTATTGAAACTTACAGGATACTGCGAGGCCGGGATAGAGTGGAGGTGGAGAGGATGTTTCCAATTGCAGGAAAAACTAGAAGCAGAGGACACAATCTCAGACTCAAGGGACAATCCTTTAAAACAGAGATGAGGAGGAATTTCTTCAGCCAGAGGGTGGTGAATCTGTGGAACTCTTTGCCGCAGAAGGCTGTGGAGGCCAAATCACTGAGTGTCTTTAAGACAGAGAGCAGAGGATGAGCAGAGCGATCTCGGTGTCCATGTACATAGATCCCTGAAAGTTGCCACCCAGGTTGAGAGGGTTGTTAAGAAGGCGTACGGTGTGTTAGCTTTTATTGGGAGAGGGATTGAGTTTCGGAGACATGAGGTCATGTTGCAGCTGTACAAAACTCTGGTGCGGCCGCATTTGGAGTATTGCGTGCAATTCTGGTCGCCGCATTATAGGAAGGATGTGGAAGCATTGGAAAGGGCGCAGAGGAGATTTGCCAGGATGTTGCCTGGTATGGAGGGAAGATCTTATGAGGAAAGGCTGAGGGACTTGAGGCTGTTTTCGTTAGAGAGAAGAAGGTTAAGAGGTGACTTAATTGAGGCATACAAGATGATCAGAGGATTGGATAGGGTGGACAGTGAGAGCCTTTTTCCTCGGATGGTGATGTCTAGCACGAGGGGACATAGCTTTAAATTGAGGGGAGATAGATATAGGACAGATGTCAGAGGTAGGTTCTTTAGTCAGAGAGTAGTAAGGGCGTGGAATGCCCTGCCTGCAACAGTAGTGGACTCGCCAACACTAAGGGCATTCAAATGGTCATTGGATAGACATATGGACGATAAGGGAATAGTGTAGATGGGCTTTAGAGTGGTTTCACAGGTCGGCGCAACATCGCGGGCCGAAGGGCCTGTACTGCGCTGGAATGTTCTATGTTCTAGTGATAGATGGGTTCTTGATTAATAAGGGGATCAGTGGTTATGGGGAGAAGGCAGGAGAATGGGGATGAGAAAAATATCAGCCGTGGTTGAATGGCGGAGCAGACTCGATGGGCCGAGTGGCCTAATTCTGCTCCAATGTCGAATGGTTTAATGGACCCAGGGCTGAGGGGAGGACTGACCAGCTGACGAGAGCGAAGAACCGATGTCGGGCGAAAAGCACCTGCGAAGGTGGAGCCAGGACGAGCAGGGAGGGAGTGTGTGAGTGAAGGGGAAGATCGGGGAGGAGAAGGCAGGAGCGAGTGCTGTTCGAAACCCAGAGTCGCAGATTCACGGTTAAAAGATGAATCCGTGATAACGTGGCAGTGACTGAGCAGAAACCCGCCCTTTTGGATAATCCACGAAAATCAAGATCTTCAGCGATGTGGAAAGTGGAAGGCAAGGCAACGCAGTTGGGAAAAGACTCACCGTCTCACTATTCGCAAGCGCAAAGCATTGAGCGGGTTCACGAACCACACCTTGACCCTCAGGAGGAGGGGTGAATCATCTGGTCACTCCGATTCACCACTTTCCAGGGCCAGCATACGGCCCGAGGACAAGGAGTGGGCTTTTAAATGGCAACAGGGCGACGAGATATTGTCCATCCTCCTGTTGGAGAGAGGGGAGAACGTCTTATCCCCGAAGATATTGCCTTATTCCGACCCGGCGATTATTCATTGAGGCGTCTTTGCAAGTTCAAACTAAGCATTGAAGTGGTGGCCGATTGGCGATCTGTGGGGCGGGATTGGGGTCGGAAGGGGCGTGGCCTCATGGAGGGGAGGGGGAGGCGATTGGGGGGGGGTGGGGAAAGGGAGGCGGTGGGAGATCCATCAGTGTGATCGCAGGGGGGCCACCCAAATTTCAAACCTGCCTGTCACTCAGCGCCCTCCTCTGTTTCTCTCTCCCACGTCTCGCTGCCTCTCTTTTCCCCGCCCGTCTCTCTCTCTCTCCCTCTTCTCCCCGTCCGTCTTTCTCGCCCCTCTTTGCCCGGCTGTCTCTCTCTCCCTCTTCTCCCCATCCGCCTCTCTTTCTACCCGTCTGTATGTCTCTCTCTCTCTCTTTTCTACATCTCTCTCTCCCTCTTTTCTCCATCCGTCTCTCTTTTGCCCGTCCGTCTCTCTTTTGCCAGTCCGTCTCTCTCTCCCCCTCTTTTCTTTGTCCGTCCCTGCCTCTCCCTCTTTTCCCCGTCTGTCTTTCTCTCTCCATATTTTCCCCGTCTCTTTCTCTCTCTCCCTCTTTTTCCCCATCTGCCTCTCTCTCCCTCTATTCCCTGTCTGTCTCTCTCCCTCTTCTCTACCTCTCTTCTCCCCGCCTGTCGCTCTTCTCTCCGTCCACCTCTGTTTTCAGCTCTCTGCTGAACTTCCACTTTTGCGAAAACAAGAGGTTTCCTGTTGTGATATTAGTCACCGACCCATTTTAGCATCAAGATTTCTTATCGCAAAAACACCTGCAGGGTGACAAGGGTAATGACTGCGTAACTCCATCTCTAACCCCAAGCTGACCTGTCCTGGGAGTGTTTGATGGGGACAGTGTAGAGGGAGCTTTACTCTGTATCTAACCCCGTGCTGTACCTGTCCTGGGAGTGTTTGATGGGGACAGTGTAGAGGGAGTTTACTCTGTATCTAACCCCGTGCTGTACCTGTCCTGGGAGTGTTTGATGGGGACAGTGTAGAGGGAGTTTACTCTGTATCTAACCCCGTGATGTACCTGTCCTGGGAGTGTTTGATGGGGACAGTGTAGAGGGAGTTTACTCTGTATCTAACCCCGTGCTGTACCTGTCCTGGGAGTGTTTGATGGGGACAGTGTAGAGAGAGCTTTACTCTGTATCTAACCCCGTGCTGTACCTGTCCTGGGAGCGTTTGATGGGGACAGTGTAGAGGGAGTTTACTCTGTATCTAACCCCGTGCTGTACCTGTCCTGGGAGTGTTTGATGGGGACAGTGTAGAGGGAGTTTACTCTGTATCTAACCCCGTGATGTACCTGTCCTGGGAGTGTTTGATGGGGACAGTGTAGAGGGAGTTTACTCTGTATCTAACCCCGTGCTGTACCTGTCCTGGGAGTGTTTGATGGGGACAGTGTAGAGAGAGCTTTACTCTGTATCTAACCCCGTGCTGTACCTGTCCTGGGAGTGTTTGATGGGGACAGTGTAGAGTGAGTTTTACTCTGTATCTAACCCCGTGCTGTACCTGTCCTGGGAGCGTTTGATGGGGACAGTGTAGAGGGAGCTTTACTCTGTATCTAACCCCGTGATGTACCTGTCCTGGGAGTGTTTGATGGGGACAGTGTAGAGGGAGCTTTACTCTCTATCTAACCCCGTGCTGTACCTGTCCTGGGAGTGTTTGATGAGGAAAGTGTCGAGGGTGCTTTACTCTGTATCTAACCCCGTGTTGTCCCTGTCCTGGGAGTGTTTGATGGGGACAGTGTAGAGGGAGCTTTACTCTGTATCTAACCCCGTGCTGTACCTGTCCTGGGAGTGTTTGATGGGGACAGTGTAGAGGGAGCTTTACTCTGTATCTAACCTTGTGCTGTACCTGTCCTGGGAGTGTTTGATGGGGACAGTGTCGAGGGAGCTTTACTCTGTATCTAACCCCTCGCTGTACCTGTCCTGGGAGTGTTTGATGGGGACAGTGTAGAGGGAGCTTTACTCTGTATCTAACTCCGTGCTGTACCTGTCCTGGGAGTGTTTGATGGGGACAGTGTAGAGGGAGCTTTACTCTGTATCTAACCCCGTGCTGTACCTGTCCTGGGAGTGTTTGATGGGGACAGTGTAGAGGGAGCTTTACTCTGTATCTAACCCCGTGCTGTACCTGTCCTGGGAGTGTTTGATGGGGACAGTGTAGAGGGAGCTTTACTCTGTATCTAACCCCGTGCTGTACCTGTCCTGGGAGTGTTTGATATGGACAGTGTAGAGGGAGCTTTACTCTGTATCTAACCCAGTGCTGTACCTGTCCTGGAAGTGTTTGATGGGGACAGTGTAGAGGGAGCTTTACTCTGTATCTAACCCCGTGCTGTACCTGTCCTGGGAGTGTTTGATATGGACAGTGTAGAGGGAGCTTTACTCTGTATCTAACTCCGTGCTGTACCTGTCCTGGGAGTGTTTGATGGGGGACAGTGTAGAAGGAACTTTACTCTGTATCTAACTCCGTGCTGTACCTGTCCTGGGTGTTTGATGGGGACAGTGTAGAGGGAGCTTTACTCTGTATGTAACCCCGTGCTGTACCTGTCCTGGGAGAGTTTGATGGGGCAGTGTAGAGGGAGCTTTACTCTGTATCTAACCCCGTGCTGTACCTGTCCTGGGAGTGTTTGATGGGGACAGTGTAGAGGGAGCTTTACTCTGTATCTAACCCCGTGCTCTACCTGTTCTGGGAGTGTTTGATGGGGACAGTGTAGAGGGAGCTTTACTCTGTATCTAACCCCGTGCTGTACCTGTCCTGGGAGTGTTTGATGGGGACAGTGTGGAGGGAGCTTTACTCTGTATCTAACCCCGTGCTGTACCTGTCCTGGGAGTGTTTGATGTGGACAGTGTAGAGGGAGTTTACTCTGTATCTAACCCCGTGATGTACCTGTCCTGGGAGTGTTTGATGGGGACAGTGTAGAGAGAGCTTTACTCTGTATCTAACCCCGTGCTGTACCTGTCCTGGGAGCGTTTGATGGGGACAGTGTAGAGGGAGCTTTACTCTGTATCTAACCCCTTGATGTACCTGTCCTGGGAGTGTTTGATGGGGACAGTGTAGAGGGAGCTTTACTCTCTATCTAACCCCGTGCTGTACCTGTCCTGGGAGTGTTTGATGAGGAAAGTGTCGAGGGTGCTTTACTCTGTATCTAACCCCGTGTTGTCCCTGTCCTGGGAGTGTTTGATGGGGACAGTGTAGAAGGAGCTTTACTCTGTATCTAACCCCGTGCTGTACCTGTCCTGGGAGTGTTTGATGGGGACAGTGTAGAGGGAGCTTTACTCTTATCTAACCTTGTGCTGTACCTGTCCTGGGAGTGTTTGATGGGGACAGTGTCGAGGGAGCTTTACTCTGTATCTAACCCCTCGCTGTACCTGTCCTGGGAGTGTTTGATGGGGACAGTGTAGAGGGAGCTTTACTCTGTATCTAACTCCGTGCTGTACCTGTCCTGGGAGTGTTTGATGGGGACAGTGTAGAGGGAGCTTTACTCTGTATCTAACCCCGTGCTGTACCTGTCCTGGGAGTGTTTGATGGGGACAGTGTAGAGGGAGCTTTACTCTGTATCTAACCCCGTGCTGTACCTGTCCTGGGAGTGTTTGATGGGGACAGTGTAGAGGGAGCTTTACTCTGTATCTAACCCCGTGCTGTACCTGTCCTGGGAGTGTTTGATATGGACAGTGTAGAGGGAGCTTTACTCTGTATCTAACCCCGTGCTGTACCTGTCCTGGAAGTGTTTGATGGGGACAGTGTAGAGGGAGCTTTACTCTGTATCTAACCCCGTGCTGTACCTGTCCTGGGAGTGTTTGATATGGACAGTGTAGAGGGAGCTTTACTCTGTATCTAACCCCGTGCTGTACCTGTCCTGGGAGTGTTTGATATGGACAGTGTAGAGGGAGCTTTACTCTGTATCTAACTCCGTGCTGTACCTGTCCTGGGAGTGTTTGATGGGGGACAGTGTAGAAGGAACTTTACTCTGTATCTAACTCCGTGCTGTACCTGTCCTGGGTGTTTGATGGGGACAGTGTAGAGGGAGCTTTACTCTGTATGTAACCCCGTGCTGTACCTGTCCTGGGAGAGTTTGATGGGGCAGTGTAGAGGGAGCTTTACTCTGTATCTAACCCCGTGCTGTACCTGTCCTGGGAGTGTTTGATGGGGACAGTGTAGAGGGAGCTTTACTCTGTATCTAACCCCGTGCTCTACCTGTTCTGGGAGTGTTTGATGGGGACAGTGTAGAGGGAGCTTTACTCTGTATCTAACCCCGTGCTGTACCTTTCCTGGGAGTGTTTGATGGGGACAGTGTAGAGGGAGCTTTACTCTGTATCTAAACCCGTGCTGTACCTGTCCTGTGAGTGTTTGATGGGGACAGTGTAGAGGGAGCTTTACTCTGTATCTAACCCCGTGCTGTACCTGTCCTGGGAGTGTTTGATGGGGACAGTGTAGAGGGAGCTTTACTCTGTATCTAACCCCGTGCTGTACCTGTCCTGCGAGTGTTTGATATGGACAGTGTAGAGGGAGCTTTACTCTGGATCTAACCCCGTGCTGTACCTGTCCTGGGAGTGTTTGATATGGACAGTGTAGAGGGAGCTTTACTCTGTATCTAACTCCGTGCTGTACCTGTCCTGGGAGTGTTTGATGGGGGACAGTGTAGAAGGAACTTTACTCTGTATCTAACTCCGTGCTGTACCTGTCCTGGGTGTTTGATGGGGACAGTGTAGAGGGAGCTTTACTCTGTATGTAACCCCGTGCCGTACCTGTCCTGGGAGAGTTTGATGGGGACAGTGTAGAGGGAGCTTTACTCTGTATCTAACCCCGTGCTGTACCTGTCCTGGGAGTGTTTGATGGGGACAGTGTAGAGGGAGCTTTACTCTGTATCTACCCCCGTGCTCAACCTGTTCTGGGAGTGTTTGATGGGGACAGTGTAGAGGGAGCTTTACTCTGTATCTAACCCCGTGCTGTACCTGTCCTGGGAGTGTTTGATGGGGACAGTGTAGAGGGAGCTTTACTCTGTATCTAAACCCGTGCTGTACCTGTCCTGGGAGTGTATAATGGGGACAGTGTAGAGGGAGCTTTACTCTGTATCTAATCCCGTGCTGTACCTGTCCTGGGAGTGTTTGATGGGGACAGTGTAGAGGGAGCTTTACTCTATATCTAACCCCGTGCTGTACCTGTCCTGGGAGTGTTTGATGGGGACAGTGTTGAGGGAGCTTTACTCTGTATCTAACCCCGTGCTGTACCTGTCCTGGGAGTGTTTGATGGGGACAGTGTAGAGGGAGCTTTACTCTGTATCTAACCCCATGCTGTACCTGTCCTGGGAGTGTTTGATGGGGACAGTGTAGAGGGAGCTTTACTCTGTATCTAACCCCGTGCTGTACCTGTCCTGGGAGTGTTTGATGGGGACAATGTAGAGGGAGCTTTATTCTGTATCTAACCCAGTGCTGTACCTGTCCTTGGAGTGTTTAATGGGGACAGTGTAGAGGGAGCTTTACTCTGTATCTAACCCCGTGCTCTACCTGTTCTGGGAGTGTTTGATGGGGACAGTGTAGAGGGAGCTTTACTCTGTATCTAACCCCGTGCTGTACCTGTCCTGGGAGTGTTTGATGGGGACAGTGTAGAGGGAGCTTTACTCTGTATCTAAACCCGTGCTGTACCTGTCCTGTGAGTGTTTGATGGGGACAGTGTAGAGGGAGCTTTACTCTGTATCTAACCCCGTGCTGTACCTGTCCTGGGAGTGTTTGATGGGGACAGTGTAGAGGGAGCTTTACTCTGTATCTAACCCCGTGCTGTACCTGTCCTGCGAGTGTTTGATATGGACAGTGTAGAGGGAGCTTTATTCTGTATCTAACCCCGTGCTGTACCTGTCCTGGGAGTGTTTGATGGGGCAGTGTAGAGGGAGCTTTACTCTGTATCTAACACCGTGCTGTACCTGTCCTGGGAGTGTTTGATGGGGACAGTGTAGAGGGAGCTTTACTCTGTATCTAACCCCGTGCTGTACCTGTCCTGGGAGTGTTTGATGGAGACAGTGTAGAGGGAGCTTTACTCTGTATCTAACCCCGTGCTGTACCTGCCTTGTGACTGACCGAGGGTGAAAGATGTTTGATGTGACAGGCGAGTGCTTCGAGAGGATGGGGTGTGGAAGAAACTGAGGAGGCGTCGGTCCCTCGGGGGATTGGGCATCAGTTCGATGCAGGAAGAGACGCTCGGTCGATTCTCTCTCACACACACACACATTCTGCGCGTGATCACCTCGGACGAGCAGGGCAGGTTCTTCCGTCAGTTCGCAGCTCGAGTTGGCGAGGACGCCCGGGGGTTGAGCTGCTCGGCTCCCTGCTTTCCCCCTTCAACCCCCGTCCCCGTCCAGGCAATCGTCAGCGACCCCCCCCCCCCCCCCGCCACTCCCTGCACTGCCTGAACGTCGGGCCTCGACATGTAGGCTTCTGCCCGTGCGTTAGGCCTCAACCCTCCACGTTGGGCAGGGGGGAGGCGCTCAAGGATAATCGACGGTGCGAACAGCCCCCTCCCTCTTCCTCTCTCCTCACTTTCCCCTCCTCGCGCCCACTCGGCCTCGCCAGGTGGGATGGTCCCGTCCAGCGTGCTGCGTGCCTGGCCGATCTTGTGGTGCCTCCTTGCCCTCTGGGAGCCAAGTCTCTGTCCGGACCCCTTGGAAGTTTCCGGCCAAGGTAAGTCTCGCGGGAGACACCCTCCAAGGAGAGGGGGTCACCGTTTCTCAACTCTACTCCACCCCACCCTCCTACCGACACCTCTCCCCCCCAACCTCACCCCCGTTCCACCCACCTGAACCTGTTTTACAACTCCCTCCCTCTGACACTCTGTGGGAGCGCCGCCCTTTATTTTACTGCTTGGGTCACGTCGGGCGAAGTGTCTGGGACCGATCCTCTGACAGTGATTTGCACAGTGCGCCCCCAGCCCCGCCGACAGCACGGCACCCCTCAGCACCGACAGCAGCCCCCCGCCAGAGAGCGCGGCACTCCCTCGGCACTGACAGCACCCCCCCCCCCCCATGACAGCACAGCGCTCCCTCACTGCCAACTCCCCCCCCCCCCCCCCCCCCTCAAGCCCCCGACAGTGCAGCAATGTTTAACAGTGAAACTGTCCTTAACGAAAGGGGGGAAACTTCAATGTGCTATCTGCACCTGCCACTACTTCAAACTTGGCAACCCCAGAGCAGTTCAAAATCCACTCATAAATAAAGTTAGCAATCCGGGTTACTCACTGTCCCCTGTGCAGACCTTTGGATAGAGGCCCTTTCAGGAACAACCGCAAAGTACTTGGGTCTTGTCAGATTTAAATCCTACGGCCAAACCGCCTAACTCTCCAGGCAGACCGGAGCTTCCGTTAATTACATCGTCTGTATTCCACGAAGACATCCCATGACCTGCTTAGCTCGGACTAAAGGCAGCACGGTAGCATTGTGGACAGCACAATTGCTTCACAGCTCCAGGGTCCCAGGTTCGATTCCCGGCTTGGGTCACTGTCTGTGCGGAGTCTGCACATCCTCCCCGTGTGTGCGTGGGTTTCCTCCGGGTGCTCCGGTTTCCTCCCACAGTCCAAAGTTGTGCGGGTTAGGTGGATTGGCCATGATAAATTGCCTTAGTGTCCAAAATTGCCCTTAGTGTTGGGTGGGGTTACTGGGTTACGGGGATAGGATGGAGGTGTTGACCTTGGGTAGGGTGCTCTCTCCAAGAGCCGGTGCAGACTCGATGGGCCGAATGGCCTCCTTCTGCACTGTAAATTCTATGAATGGCCTATAAACACCACTCCCCCATAAACTATCTGCACCCCAGGGACCCTCTAAAAGCATGGAGGAGGGCGGCACGGAAGCACAGTGGTTAGCATTGTTGCTTCACAGCACCAGGGTCCCAGGTTCGATTCCCGGCTTGGGTCACTGTCTGTGTGGAATCTGCACGTTCTCTCCGTGTCTGCGTGGGTTTCCTCTGGGTGCGCCAGTTTCCTCCCCCATGTTCCGAAAGACGTGCTTGTTAGGTAATTTGAACATTCTGAATTCTCCCTCGGTATATCCGAACAGGTGCCAGAATGTGGCAACTAGGGGCTTTTCACAGTAATTTCATTGCAGTGTAAATGTAAGCCTACTTGTGACAATGATTATTATTTTGTGATAAAGATTATTATTATAAACAATATTCCATGAGCCATCTCTCTGTAAACAATTAAAAGGATAAAATCACCCCCGGGAAATGCCTTTAGATATATGCAGGTGAGGGCTTTTGTGAGGCGACAGGTGAGGGAATTCCCGTTGCTCCCGGCACAAGAAGTTCAAGATAGGGTGATCTCGGGTGTATGGGTCGGGGAGGGCAAGGTGTTGGAAATACACCAGGAGTTGAAAGAAGAGGGGGAAGCGCTGGTAGAAGAGTTGAAGGGTAAATGGGAGGAGGAGCTGGGGGAGGAGATCGAGGAAGGTCTGTGGGCTGATGCTCTAGGTAGGGTTAATTCCTCCTCCTCGTGTGCCAGGTTCAGCCTGATACAATTTAAGGTGGTCCACAGAGCGCACTTGACGGGGGCGAGGTTGAGTAGGTTGTTTGGGGTAGAGGACAGATGTGGAAGGTGCTCAGGGAGCCCGGCGAACCATGTCCATATGTTTTGGTCATGCCCGGCACTGGAGGGGTTCTGGAGAGGAGTGGCGGGAGCAATATCTCAGGTGGTGAAAGTCCGGGTCAAGCCAAGCTGGGGGCTAGCAATATTTGGAGTAGTGGACGAACCGGGAGTGCAGGAGGCGAAAGAGGCCGGCATTCTGGCCTTTGCGTCCCTAGTAGCCCGGCGAAGGATCTTGCTAATGTGGAAGCCCCCTAGCCTGGAGGCCTGGATAAATGATATGGCTGGGTTCATAAAGTTGGAGAGGATTAAGTTCGCCTTGAGAGGGTCTGCGCAGGGGTTCTACAGGTGGTGGCAACCGTTCCTAGACTATCTCGCGGAGCGTTAGAGGAAGGTCGGTCAGCAGCAGCAGCAACCTTGGGGGGGGGGGGGGCGTCCTGGGAGGGGGGGAAAGGGGGGACTGCCTGGGAGGGTGGATGAGCAAGAGATAACATGAAGAGTCGGGGAAACTGGCACGTACGGGAGAGGGCCAGTGTACAAAGCTGTGTAAATATATCATTTTGCCATAGCATAGTGTATGCTATGTGGATAGCATGGTAGCATAGTGGATAGCACAATTGCTTCACAGCTCCAGGGTCCCAGGTTCGATTCCAGCTTGGGTCACTGTCTGTGCGGAGTCTGCACATCCTCCCCGTGTGTGTGTGGGTTTCCTCCGGGTGCTCCGGTTTCCTCCCACAGTCCAAAGATGTGCAGGTTAGGTGGATTGGCCATGATAAATTGCCCTTAGTGTCCAAAATTGCCCTCAGTGTTGGGTGGGGTTACTGGGTTATGGGGATAGGGTGGAGGTGTTGACCTTGGGTTGGGTGCTCTTTCCAAGAGCCGGTGCAGACTCGATGGGCCGAATGGCCTGCTTCTGCACTGTAAATTCTATGATATCTTGCTCTGCGCGATTTCTCGGGGGTTTTTTTGTTACAAGGGGGGGGGGGGTTATTGTTTGTAAGGGAGAAAGATTGTGTTAAAAAACTTTAATAAATATATATTTTTTTAATATAAAAGGATAAAATCAAAGATCATCTCACTTTTATGACACTTTAATCACAGCTTTAGTAGATATGTTACCTCTATGTAGGCGATCCCAGGATTTTGAATAGCATTACTACCACAAAATATAAAATACCACAATTTCCCACATTCATCATACTCATTACTAAACACAACTGTTACGCTATACGAGACATATCATATCATATTTATTCCTGCAAATGTAAACATCAGTGCAAGCGATTCAGACATCCATGCCCAACTCTGAATGTTCCATTCTTCTGTCAGGGGAGTGAATTGTCTCCGATGAATTGTTGGCAACCTAAATGTCAAAATGTTCCGACGCCAATACCAAACTCAATGTCTCCTTCTCGATGGTCCATAGAACATGTAAATACAGCACAGAACAGGCCCTTCGGCCCGCGATGTGGTGCCGAACTTTTGTCCCAGATTAAGAACAAATAAATCTCCACCCCGGCATTCTACCGTAATCCATGTACCTATCCAATAGCCGCTTGAAGGTCCCTAATGTTTCCGACTCAACTACTTCCACAGGCAGTGCATTCCATGCCCCCACTACTCTCTGGGCATTCTGAAGGGCAGCTCGGGATGGGCAATAAACGGTGGTCTCACCAGCGGCGCCCACATCCCATGAATGAATTTCAATAAAGATTGAGACAGAATACCTCTTTTGGTGAATATTTGTTTCCGAGAAAAATAACCAACGGGTCTTTCTGTTCTTTTGCCGCCTTCTTGTAACAGTACGGCGCCCATATCAATTGCCGCCTCAAATTGCTTGGCATAATTCAGTGTCGTAAAGACTGGCGCGGTGGTTCGCGTAGTTTTCAAATTGGCAGAGGCCTCCTGACATTCTCACATCCGCTGCAGCTGATGAAAATGCTTACTGTGTGTGTTTATAGAAATGTTAACTGAATTCGCAGAATAAACTTTCTGTTTGATGACAAGTGCTGACGGCCTCTGCTGAACAACACCTGAAAGGCAGGACCTTGTGCTCATCGTAACCAAAGTCTAGAAACAGTTGTAGGGCAGGTGAACTCCACGATACACTTTGGTGTTCTCCGAACCCTGGCCCACAGCTAGAACGTAACTTGGGATTTCGCACGCTCGCTTTTCGTCAAGTCCACCGCCAGGCCAGCCTCCTGTAGTGGATCGAACATAGAACATACAGTGCAGAAGGAGGCCATTGGGCCCATCGAGTCTGCATTGACCCACCTAAGCCCTCACATCCAGCCTATCCCCGCAACCCGACAACCCCCTCCGAATTTATTTTGGTCACTAAGGGCAATTTACCACAGTCAATCCGCTTAACCCGGGACCCTGGCGCTGTGCTAACCATTTGTGCTGCCCACGATTCCCTTCAATGTTTCCTTCCACGTTTGAACACCACCAAATCCGTCAATGTACGCTCCGCAATTCTTTAGTCCGGAAGTGGCCTTGCGGGTTGTCCTTTGGTAAGATGTGTGATGGATGTAGGAATTTCAGTTCTGTTTGGTTCTCTGTATTTGGTGCAGTAAGGTCTAAAATCCTGGGTGAGAGAGTGTGCGACTGCCGTAGTCACCTTTTCAAAGAAATCCTAGTTTGAAAGGCAACTAAGCATTCGGAGGCCAGGGTGCAATTGAACCACGGTAGAAAGCTTGAGATGATGCTGTTTTGTTTGGATCAAGGGGGATTCCCTGTGGAGTTAATTAGTTTTCAGCTTGATAAGATGACATGTTACTGGGTGGAGCCCAGTTATTGGGCATTTTGCAGGAAAAACAGGTCCGTGGAGTTCGAGGCGGAGCTTTGAGCAGCGGTCCAGCAGTTTACCCCCATTGCAGTTCAGTTAAAAGAGATTAAGAGTCTTCAAGGCAGTGTAAACTTGTCTGAGAACAAGGGGGGACTGAAACAAGCTGAGAAAAGTCTTCTGGAGACATCCAGCCAGAGTCTCTGCATGGTTCTCTCAGGAGTCAGATCATATCTTTAAAGCAGTGTTGAAAGGTCTTTCCTTCTAAAAGAACATCTCTGTACAGCCGGTACTCCTATGTCCTAATTGTGTTTAAGTGGATTGCGAGCTGAGATGGTTTTCTTGCTGTTTGAGTGGGAATAAAGATAGCAGTTAAGGGTCATTTTATCACTGTATTGACTAGCATTGTTTAAGGGGTTTGACGGATGAGCAGCTGTTAACCTTATCTGAAGGGACGAGGCAGGCGGACATCATGCAAACGATAGATCAGCATTTAAATTGGCCAGAGACACAGCCCGAATCATTAGAATTAGCTCGAATCCGATTACAAAAGAAACACTCAGGAATGCAGGAAAAAAATAAACAGAAAGGAATAGAAGTGGAGAAATTGGAAGCAAAGTAAAGAGAGAGAGAGAGTTTGAACTTCGCAAAATGGAAATGAATGAGAGGGAGTTGGGAAGGTAAAGAGAAAATCAACTTTATATGTTGGAATTAAAGGCAGTAGTTGAGGAAGCTCTAGAGAAAGAAGAAATGCTTCGTAGGGATATGTTTAAATATATTCAAGCACTGGCAAGGTTTGATGAGAAAGATGTGGAAGCTATTTTTTTAAATCTCATTTGAGAAAGTGGCTAAACAATTGAATTGGCCAAAGACCAGTGTTGATTCAAACAAAGTTGATAGGTAGACCTAGGAAGTGTCATCGCTATCGGAGCTATCTAGGGATTATGATGAGTTGAGGAAAACCATATTAAGTGCATATGAACTAGCGTTAGAAGTTTAGAAATCTAAGGAAAGAACCAGGTCAGACATACCTAGCATTTGAAAGAATTAAACAAAATAATTAGGTGCGTAAGAGCATTAACAATAGACCAAATGTATGACGCTCTTAGGGAAACGATTATTTTGGAGGAGTTTAAAGATTCACTTCCCACAGTGTGGGAGAGCAAAGGGTTAAAACTGCTAGACTGGCAGCAGGAATGGCAGATTATTTTGCATTGTTTCCCAAAGCAAAGTTTGGTTTTCAACTTCATTTTCAATCTGTGGTGGATAGAAACTGGGGACGTGAGACATTGACAGCTGTGCCTCGGGCTAGAAAAGGAAACCTATGATAGTGGAAGAGAGATAAGAAAAGAAAACATTTGAATTGTAATAAAGTTGGACACATTAAGTTGCAGTGTCGGTGGCTAAAGAAAAGTACCAGAAAAACTATTCTCCCAGTGGGAGAGGTGCAACAGATTGTACAGCATATTCAGAGGTTTGGTGGACATGCAGGTGCCAGAACATTTTCAGGATTTTATTTGTGGGGGTCAGGTTTACTCGTGTGTACAAGGTGGAGTAGGTCAGGAGATTAAGATCTCAAGGGGTGCAGGAGAATCCATTCTAATGGTCGGGATCAGGAGATACGTAGTTTGGAAGGCGTATTGCCAGTAAAGGTGGTAGTACGTGGAGTTAATGGTGAGAGCAGTATGGTGCCACTACGCAAGGTAAGGTTAGAGAGTCCAGTGAAAAGTGGTGAACTGGTGGTAGGAATGATAGAATGATCCCCTTTCTCAGGGGTACGCTTTATAGCGAGGTCACAGGTGGGGGTGAGGCCTAACGTGGTTGAAAAGCCATTGGACGACTGACACGTTGCAAGAAGCATATCCTGGGGCGTTCCACAAATAAAGGTTGCGATTGGAGGAAGGGAAATCGGGGTGCACCGGTAGGGAGGGTGCAGTTCACTGGTCAGAAACCATGTTTGATCAGACGGGTGACAAAGAAGAAGGGCAGATGGTGGAAAAAGGGATGGACAAGGATTCAAAAATTTGTCATTTTGTTAATGGGGAGAAACTACCAGTATTGATAAACAATGGGAGGTGAACAATTAAAAGCAGGATTTAGTGGCCTTGTCAAATTGAAAGGAAATTGAATCAGGTGGATTATTTGATAAGAACGCCACACAGGTAAAACTCTTGATAATTTGCTCAAAAGCTGCCTTGATAGGGAAGGAAGGCCATGTTAGACACCTGGAACCCCGCAGTACTGACCCTCTGACAGTGCAGCACTCCCTCAGTACTGACCCTCTGACAGTGCGGCACTCCCTCAGTACTGACCCTCTGACAGTGCAGCACTCCCTCAGTACTGACCCTCTGACAGTGCGGCACTCCCTCAGTACTGACCCTCTGACAGTGCGGCACTCCCTCAGTACTGACCCTCTGACAGTGCGGCGCTCCCTCAGTACTGACCCTCTGACAGTGCAGCACTCCCTCAGTACTGACCCTCTGACAGTGCAGCACTCCCTCAGTACTGACCCTCTGACAGTGCGGCACTCCCTCAGTACTGACCCTCTGACAGTGCAACACTCCCTCAGTACTGACCCTCTGACAGTGCGGCACTCCCTCAGTACTGACCCACTGACAGTGCGGCACTCCCTCAGTACTGACACTCTGACAGTGCAGCGCTCCCTCAGTACTGACCCTCTGACAGTACGGCGCTCACTCAGTACTGGCCCTCTGACAGTGCAGCGCTCCCTCAGTACTGACCCTCTGACAGTGCGGCGCTCCCTCAGTACTGACCCTCTGACAGTGCAGCACTCCCACAGTACTGACCCTCCGACAGTGCGGCACTCCCTCAGAACTGACCCTCTGTCAGTGCGGCACTCCCTCAGTACTGGCCCTCTGACAATGCGGCACTCCCTCAGTACTGACCCTCTCACAGTGCGGCACTCCCTCAGTACTGACCCTCTGACAGTGCGGCACTCCCACAGTACTGACCCTCCGACAGTGCGGCACTCCCTCAGTACTGGCCCTCTGACAATGCGGCACTCCCTCAGTACTGACCCTCTGACAGTGCGGCACTCCCTCAGTACTGACCCACTGACAGTGCGGCACTCCCTCAGTACTGACCCTCTGACAGTGCGGCGCTCCCTCAGTACTGACCCGTCGACAGTGCGGCGCTCCCTCAGTACTGACCCTCCGACAGTGCGGCGCTCCCTCAGTACTGACCCACTGACAGTGCGGCACTCCCTCAGTACTGACCCTCCGACAGTGCGGCGCTCCCTCAGTACTGACCCTCTGACAGTGCGGAACTCCCTCAGTACTGGCCCTCTGACAATGTGGCACTCCCCCAGTACTGACCCTCTGACAGTGCAGCACTCCCTCAGTACTGACCCGCTGACAGTGCAGCTCTCCCGCAGGACTGACCCTCTGACAGTGTGGCGCTACCTCAGTACTGACCGTGTGACAGTGCGGCGCTCCCTCAGTACTGACCCTCTGACAATGCAGCACTCCCTCAGTACTGACCCTCTGACAGTGCGGCGCTCCCTCAGTACTGACCCTCTGACAGTGCGGCACTCCCTCAATACTGACCCTCTGATAGTGCAGCACTCACTCAGTACTGACCCTCTGACAGTGCAGCACTCCCTCAGTACTGACCCTCTGACAGTGCGGCACTCCCTCAGTACTGACCCTCTGACAGTGCGGCACTCCCTCAGTACTGACCCTCTGACAGTGCGGCACTCCCTCAGTACTGACCCTCTGACAGTGCGGCACTCCCTCAGTACTGACCCTCTGACAGTGCAGCACTCCCTCAGTACTGACCCTCTGACAGTGCGGACCTCCCTCAGTACTGACCCTCTGACAGTGTAGCACTCCCTCAGTACTGACCCTCTGACAGTGCGGCGCTCCCTCAGTACTGACCCTCTGACAGTGCGGAACTCCCTCAGTACTGACCCTCTGACAGTGCGGCGCTCCCTCAGTACTGACCCGTCGACAGTGCGGCGCTCCCTCAGTACTGACCCTCCGACAGTGCGGCGCTCCCTCAGTACTGACCCTCTGACAGTGCGGCGCTCCCTCAGTACTGACCCTTTGACAGTGCGGAACTCCCTCAGTACTGGCCCTCTGACAATGTGGCACTCCCCCAGTACTGACCCTCTGACAGTGCAGCACTCCCTCAGTACTGACCCGCTGACAGTGCAGCTCTCCCGCAGGACTGACCCTCTGACAGTGCGGCGCTCCCTCAGTACTGACCCTCTGACAGTGCGGCACTCCCTCAGTACTGACCCTCTGACAGTGCAGCACTCCCTCAGTACTGACCCTCTGACAGTGCAGCACTCCCCCAGTACTGAACCTCTGACAGTGCGGCGCTCCCTCAGCACTGACCCTCCGACAGTGCGGCACTCCCTCAGTACTGACCCTCTGACAGTGCAGCACTCCCTCAGTACTGACCCTCTGACAGTGCGGCGCTCCCTCAGCACTGACCCTCCGACAGTGCGGCACTCCCTCAGTACTGACTCTCTGACAGTGCAGCACTCCCTCAGTACTGACCCTCTGACAGTGCGGCACTCTCTCAGTACTGACCCTCTGACAGTGCAGCACTCCCTCAGTACTGACCCTCTGACAGTGCGGCACTCCCTCAGTACTGACCCTCTGACAGTGCGGCACTCTCTCAGTACTGACCCTCTGACAGCGCAGCGCTCCCTCAGTACTGACCCTCTGACAGCGCAGCGCTCCCTCGATATTCCCTGATACCTACACTGAAAGGGTTAATCGATGAGGAGGGATTGATCACGAACCCGAGTCACATTCTCCGGTTAACTTTTAGATTTGATCGCAAATGTCGGGACGTTAAGCCGACCCATGTCGGCCACAGAGATCGGGACAAACTGCTTCCCCTGGATTGGTGGGGGTGGGGGGGGAGATCTCGGACTTGGGAGCATGGAAGGATGACGGTAACAGACGCACGGGGAGCACCCACCGCCTGCACGTTCCCCCCCCTCCCCCCACCATACACACACCAGCCTGACTGGGAAATGCAGCGGGCGTTCCTTCAATGTCAGAATCCTGGACCGTCCTCCCGAACAGCACGGTGGGCGTACCTACGCCGCACAGTCTGCAGCGGGTTCAAGAGGGCGGCTCACCCACCACCTCCTCGAGAGGGTGGACTCGGGCTGGGCGATCAATGCGGCGCCCACCTCCCGTTGGCAGGGTCTTTCTATCTCAATCGTTGCTTTCCAAATCCGGAATGGAGCCTGATCTGAATGAAGCCGCAGACTGACAACGGTAGTGAAAATAACGCGACTTAAGCCCCCCCCCCCCCAAAGATTACAGGTTTCCCCCCACAAAGATTACAGGTTTCCCCCCCCAAAGATTACAGGTTTCCCATCCCCTGATAGAAATTCCTTATTTCAGGAATGTGAATGATACGAAGGAAACATGAATGATCTTCCCCGATTGTCTGTAAATCTCTAGATGCTATCATCAAGGACAGAGTGACTGACCATTGTGAATCTCTTCAAATTATTAAAGAGGATTTCAGAAGGACAGATTGTGCCTGCCGGACCTGATTGATTTTGGTTTTGAACGAGGTGGCTGGAATAGGCAGGGAAACGGTCCTTTTGTGGACTTGCAGAAGGCTTTTGATGAAGTTCTCCATGAAAGACTGTGCATTAACGTTCAATCACGTGTAAATGAAGGCAGATTAATGACCTGCTTTGGAAATGGGGCCATTGGTGGGGGTGGGGAGGCCGAATGGACCTCCTCCTGTTCCTGTGTTCCTCCCTGACGCTCAATCGTTCTCGCTGTTGGTCTTTTGCAGTGGGTCAAGGTGTGGAGCTGCCCTGTGGGTCAAGAGGGGCCATCGGGCTTCAGCAGAAAGTAACCTGGCAACGGGTAAATGAAAGCAGGCGTCTGGTCAACCTGACCACGGGATCCGACCAGGAATTTCAAGGACGATTAAGCCTTGTGCACAACAGACGTCTTCACCTCATTATCCACAATGTTACCGAGGCAGATGGTGGTGTTTACACGTGTGGCGACCGTAAGCAGGCCAGCAAAAAAAGCCAGCTTCTGGTCAAAGAAAACTGTAAGTTACCACTCTTCAATCTTCCAAAAGCACTGGGTTAAATTCAGGGTAAAGCTCGCCCTACACTGTCCCCATCAAACACTCCCAGACAGGTACAGCACGGGGTTAGATACAGAGTAAAACTCCCTCTACACTGTCCCCATCAAACACTCCCAGGACAGGTACAGCACGGGGTTAGATACAGAGTAAAGCTCTCTCTACACTGTCCCCATCAAACACTCCCAGGACAGGTACAGCACGGGGTTAGATACAGAGTAAAGCTCTCTCTACACTGTCCCCATCAAACACTCGCAGTACAGGTACAGCACGGGGTTAGATACAGAGTAAAGCTCTCTCTACACTGTCCCCATCAAACACTCCCAGGACAGGTACAGCACGGGGTTAGATACAGAGTAAAGCTCTCTCTACACTGTCCCCATCAAACACTCCCAGGACAGGTACAGCACGGGGTTAGATACAGAGTAAAGCTCCCTCTGCACTGTCCCCATCAAACACTCCCAGGACAGGTACAGCACGGGGTTAGATACAGAGTAAAGCTCCCTCTACACTGTCCCCATCAAACACTCCCAGGACAGGTACAGCACGGGGTTAGATACAGAGTAAAGCTCCCTCTACACTGTCCCCATCAAACACTCCCAGGACAGGTACAGCACGGGGTTAGATACAGAGAAAAGCTCCCTCTACACTGTCCCCATCAAACACTCCCAGGACAGGTATAGCACGGGGTTAGATACAGAGTAAAGCTCCCTCCACACTGTCCCCATCAAACACTCCCAGGACAGGCACAGCACGGGGTTAGATACTGAGTAAAGCTCCCTCTACACTGTCCCCAACAAACACTCCCAGGACAGGTACAGCACGGGGTTAGATACAGAGTAAAGCTCCCTCCACACTGTCCCCATCAAACACTCCCAGGACAGGTACAGCACGGGGTTAGATACAGAGTAAAGCTCCCTCCACACTGTTCCCATCAAACACTCCCAGGACAGGCACAGCACGGGGTTAGATACAGAGTAAAGCTCCATCTACACTGTCCCCATCAAACACTCCCAGGACAGGAACAGCACGGTGTTAGGTACAGAGTAAAGCTCCCTCTACACTGTCCCCATCAAACACTCCCAGGACAGGTACAGCTCGGTGTTCGATACAGACTAAAGCTCACTCCACACTGTCCCCATCAAACACTCCCAGGACAGGTACAGCACGGGGTTAGATACAGAGTAAACCTCCCCCTACACTTTTCCCATCAAACACTCCCAGGGCAGGTACAGCACGGGGTTAGATACAGAGTAAAGCTCCCTCTACACTGTCCCCATCAAACACTCCCAGGACAGGTACAGCACGGGGTTAGATACAGAGTAAAGCTCCCTCTACACTGTCCTGATCAAACACTCCCAGGACAGGTACAGCACAGGGTTAGATACAGAGTAAAGCTCGCCCTACACTGTCGCCATCAAACGGTCCCAGGACAGGTACAGCACGGGGTTAGATACAGAGTAAAGCTCCCTCTACACTGTCCTGATCAAACACTCCCAGGACAGGTACAGCACGGGGTTAGATACAGAGTAAAGCTCGCCCTACACTGTCCTCAACAATCACTCCCAGGACAGGTACAGCACGGGGTTAGATACAGAGTAAAGCTCCCTCTACACTGTCCTGATCAAACACTCCCAGGACAGGTACAGCACAGGGTTAGATACAGAGTAATGCTCCCTCTACACTGTCCCGGTCAAACACTCCCAGGACAGGTACAGCACAGGGTTAGATAGAGAGTAAAGCTCCTTCTACACTGTCCCCATCAAACACTCCCAGGACAGGTACAGCACGGGGTTAGATACAGAGTAAAACTCGCCCTACACTGTCCTCAACAATCACTCCCAGGACAGGTACAGCACGGGGTTAGATACAGAGTAAAGCTCCCTCTACACTGTCCCCATCAAACACTCCCAGGACAGGTACAGCACAGGGTTAGATACAGAGTGATGCTCCGTCTACACTGTCCCGGTCAAACACTCCCAGGACAGGTACAGCACAGGGTTAGATACAGAGTAAAGCTCCCTCTACACTGTCCCCATCAAACACTCCCAGGACAGGTACAGCGCGGGGTTAGATACAGAGTAAACCTCGCTCTACACTTTTCCCATCAAACACTCCCAGGACAGATACAGCACGGGGTTAGATACAGAGTAAAGCTCCCTCTACACTGTCCCCATCAAACACTCCCAGGACAGGTACAGCACGAGGTTAGATACAGAGTAAAGCTCCCTCTACACTGTCCCCATCAAACACTCCCTGGACAGGTAAACCACGGGGTTAGATACAGAGTAAAGCTCCCTCTACACTGATCCGATCAAACACTCCCAGGACAGGTACAGCACAGGGTTAGATACAAAGTAAAGCTCCCTCGACACTGTCGCCACCAAACGCTCCCAGGACAGGTACAGCACGGGATTAGATACAGAGTAAAGCTCCCTCTACACTGTCCCCATCAATCACTCCGAGGACAGGGACAGCACGGGGTTAGATACAGAGTAAAGCACCCTCTACACTGTCCCCATCAAACACTCCCAGGACTGGTACAGCACCGGGTTAGATACAGAGTGAAGTCCCCCTTCACTGTCGCGATCAAACGCTCCCACGACAGGTACAGCACGGTGTTAGATACAGAGTAAAGCTCCATCTACACTGTCCCCATCAAACACTCCCAGGACAGGAACAGCACGGTGTTAGGTGCAGAGTAAAGCTCCCTCTACACTGTCCCCATCAAACACTCCCAGGACAGGTACAGCACGGGGTTAGATACAGAGTAAAGCTCCCTCTACACTGTCCCCATCAAACACTCCCAGGACAGGGAGAGCACTGGGTTAGATACAGAGTAAAGCTGCCTCTACACTGTCCCCATCAAACACTCCCAGGACAGGTACAGCACTGGGTTAGGTACAGCGCAAAGCTCCCTCCACACTGTCCCCATGAAACACTCCCAGGACAGGTACAGCACGGGGTTAGATACAGAGTAAAGCTCCCTCTACACTGTCCCCATCAAACACTCCCGGGACAGGGAGAGCACTGGGTTAGATACAGAGTAAAGCTGCCTCTACACTGTCCCCATCAAACACTCCCAGGACAGGTACAGCACTGGGTTAGGTACAGCGCAAAGCTCCCTCCACACTGTCCCCATCAAACACTCCCAGCACAGGTACAGCACGGGGTTAGATACAGAGTAAACCTCGCTCTACACTTTTCCCATCAAACACTCCCAGGACAGGTACAGCACGGGGTTATATACAGAGTAAAGCTCGCCCTACACTGTCCCCAACAAACACTCCCAGGACAGGTACAGCACGGGGTTAGATACAGAGTAAAGCTCCCTCTACACTGTCCCCATCAAACACTCCCAGGACAGGTACAGCGCGGGGTTAGATACAGAGTAAAGCTCCCTCTACACTGTCCTGATCAAACACTCCCAGGACAGGTACAGCACGAGGTTAGATACAGAGTAAAGCTCCCTCTACACTGTCCCCATGAAACACTCCCAGGACAGGTACAGCACGGGGTTAGATACAGAGTAAAGCTCCCTCTACACTGTCCCCATCAAACACTCCCAGGACAGGTACAGCACGGGGTTAGATACAGATTAAAGCTCCCTCTACACTGTCCCCATCAAACACTCCCAGGACAGGGAGAGCACTGGGTTAGATACAGAGTAAAGCTGCCTCTACACTGTCCCCATCAAACACTCCCAGGACAGGTACAGCACTGGGTTAGGTACAGCGCAAAGCTCCCTCCACACTGTCCCCATCAAACACTCCCAGCACAGGTACAGCACGGGGTTAGATACAGAGTAAACCTCGCTCTACACTTTTCCCATCAAACACTCCCAGGACAGGTACAGCACGGGGTTATATACAGAGTAAAGCTCGCCCTACACTGTCCCCAACAAACACTCCCAGGACAGGTACAGCACGGGGTTAGATACAGAGTAAAGCTCCCTCTACACTGTCCCCATCAAACAGTCCCAGGACAGATACAGCACGGGGTTAGATACAGAGTGAAGCTCCCCCTTCACTGTCGCCATCAAACGCTCCCAGGACAGGTACAGCACGGTGTTAGATACAGAGTAAAGCTCCCTCGACACTGTCCTGATCAAACACTCCCAGGACAGGTACAGCACAGGGTTAGATACAGAGTAAAGCTCGCCCTACACTGTCGCCATCAAACACTCCCAGCACAGGTACAGCACGGGGTTAGATACAGAGTAAACCTCGCTCTACACTTTTCCCATCAAACACTCCCAGGACAGGTACAGCACGGGGTTATATACAGAGTAAAGCTCGCCCTACACTGTCCCCAACAAACACTCCCAGGACAGGTACAGCACGGGGTTAGATACAGAGTAAAGCTCCCTCTACACTGTCCCCATCAAACACTCCCAGGACAGGTACAGCTCGGTGTTAGATACAGAGTAAAGCTCACTCCACACAATCCCCATCAAACACTCCCAGGACAGGTACAGCACGGGGTTAGATACAGAGTAAACATCCCCCTACACTTTTCCCATCAAACACTCCCAGGGCAGGTACAGCACGGGGTTAGATACAGAGTAAAGCTCCCTCTACACTGTCCCCATCAAACACTCCCAGGACAGGTACAGCACGGGGTTAGATACAGAGTAAAGCTCCCTCGACACTGTCCTGATCAAACACTCCCAGGACAGGTACAGCACAGGGTTAGATACAGAGTAAAGCTCGCCCTACACTGTCGCCATCAAACGCTCCCAGGACAGGTACAGCACGGGGTTAGATACAGAGTAAAGCTGCCTCTACACTGTCCCCATCAAACACTCCCAGGACAGGTACAGCACTGGGTGAGGTACAGCGCAAAGCTCCCTCCACACTGTCCCCATCAAACACTCCCAGCACAGGTACAGCACGGGGTTAGATACAGAGTAAACCTCGCTCTACACTTTTCCCATCAAACACTCCCAGGACAGGTAAAGCACGGGGTTATATACAGAGTAAAGCTCGCCCTACACTGTCCCCAACAAACACTCCCAGGACAGGTACAGCACGGGGTTAGATACAGAGTAAAGCTCCCTCTACACTGTCCCCATCAAACACTCCCAGGATAGGTACAGCACGGGGTTAGATACAGAGTAAAGCTCCCCCTACACTGTCCTGATCAAACACTCCCAGGACAGGTACAGCACGGGGTTAGATACAGAGTAAAGCTCGCCCTACACTGTCCTCAACAATCACTCCCAGGACAGGTACAGCACGGGGTTAGATACAGAGTAAAGCTCCCTCTATACTGTCCTCATCAAACACTCCCAGGACAGGTACAGCACAGGGTTAGATACAGAGTAATGCTCCCTCGACACTGTCCCGGTCAAACACTCCCAGGACAGGTACAGCACGGTGTTAGATACAGAGTAAAGCTCCATCTACACTGTCCCCATCAAACACTCCCAGGACAGGAACAGCACGGTGTTAGGTGCAGAGTAAAGCTCCCTCTACACTGTCCCCATCAAACACTCCCAGGACAGGTACAGCTCGGTGTTAGATACAGATTAAAGCTCCCTCTACACTGTCCCCATCAAACACTCCCAGGACAGGGAGAGCACTGGGTTAGATACAGAGTAAAGCTGCCTCTACACTGTCCCCATCAAACACTCCCAGGACAGGTACAGCACTGGGTTAGGTACAGCGCAAAGCTCCCTCCACACTGTCCCCATGAAACACTCCCAGGACAGGTACAGCACGGGGTTAGATACAGAGTAAAGCTCCCTCTACACTGTCCCCATCAAACACTCCCAGGACAGGTACAGCACGGGGTTAGATACAGAGTAAAGCTCCCTCTACACTGTCCCCATCAAAAACTCCCAGGACAGGGAGAGCACTGGGTTAGATACAGAGTAAAGCTGCCTCTACACTGTCCCCATCAAACACTCCCAGGACAGGTACAGCACTGGGTTAGGTACAGCGCAAAGCTCCCTCCACACTGTCCCCATCAAACACTCCCAGCACAGGTACAGCACGGGGTTAGATACAGAGTAAACCTCGCTCTACACTTTTCCCATCAAACACTCCCAGGACAGGTACAGCACGGGGTTATATACAGAGTAAAGCTCGCCCTACACTGTCCCCAACAAACACTCCCAGGACAGGTACAGCACGGGGTTAGATACAGAGTAAAGCTCCCTCTACACTGTCCCCATCAAACACTCCCAGGACAGGTACAGCGCGGGGTTAGATACAGAGTAAAGCTCCCTCTACACTGTCCTGATCAAACACTCCCAGGACAGGTACAGCACGAGGTTAGATACAGAGTAAAGCTCCCTCTACACTGTCCCCATGAAACACTCCCAGGACAGGTACAGCACGGGGTTAGATACAGAGTAAAGCTCCCTCTACACTGTCCCCATCAAACACTCCCAGGACAGGTACAGCACGGGGTTAGATACAGATTAAAGCTCCCTCTACACTGTCCCCATCAAACACTCCCAGGACAGGGAGAGCACTGGGTTAGATACAGAGTAAAGCTGCCTCTACACTGTCCCCATCAAACACTCCCAGGACAGGTACAGCACTGGGTTAGGTACAGCGCAAAGCTCCCTCCACACTGTCCCCATCAAACACTCCCAGCACAGGTACAGCACGGGGTTAGATACAGAGTAAACCTCGCTCTACACTTTTCCCATCAAACACTCCCAGGACAGGTACAGCACGGGGTTATATACAGAGTAAAGCTCGCCCTACACTGTCCCCAACAAACACTCCCAGGACAGGTACAGCACGGGGTTAGATACAGAGTAAAGCTCCCTCTACACTGTCCCCATCAAACAGTCCCAGGACAGATACAGCACGGGGTTAGATACAGAGTGAAGCTCCCCCTTCACTGTCGCCATCAAACGCTCCCAGGACAGGTACAGCACGGTGTTAGATACAGAGTAAAGCTCCCTCGACACTGTCCTGATCAAACACTCCCAGGACAGGTACAGCACAGGGTTAGATACAGAGTAAAGCTCGCCCTACACTGTCGCCATCAAACACTCCCAGCACAGGTACAGCACGGGGTTAGATACAGAGAAAACCTCGCTCTACACTTTTCCCATCAAACACTCCCAGGACAGGTACAGCACGGGGTTATATACAGAGTAAAGCTCGCCCTACACTGTCCCCAACAAACACTCCCAGGACAGGTACAGCACGGGGTTAGATACAGAGTAAAGCTCCCTCTACACTGTCCCCATCAAACACTCCCAGGACAGGTACAGCTCGGTGTTAGATACAGAGTAAAGCTCACTCCACACAATCCCCATCAAACACTCCCAGGACAGGTACAGCACGGGGTTAGATACAGAGTAAACATCCCCCTACACTTTTCCCATCAAACACTCCCAGGGCAGGTACAGCACGGGGTTAGATACAGAGTAAAGCTCCCTCTACACTGTCCCCATCAAACACTCCCAGGACAGGTACAGCACGGGGTTAGATACAGAGTAAAGCTCCCTCGACACTGTCCTGATCAAACACTCCCAGGACAGGTACAGCACAGGGTTAGATACAGAGTAAAGCTCGCCCTACACTGTCGCCATCAAACGCTCCCAGGACAGGTACAGCACGGGGTTAGATACAGAGTAAAGCTGCCTCTACACTGTCCCCATCAAACACTCCCAGGACAGGTACAGCACTGGGTTAGGTACAGCGCAAAGCTCCCTCCACACTGTCCCCATCAAACACTCCCAGCACAGGTACAGCACGGGGTTAGATACAGAGTAAACCTCGCTCTACACTTTTCCCATCAAACACTCCCAGGACAGGTAAAGCACGGGGTTATATACAGAGTAAAGCTCGCCCTACACTGTCCCCAACAAACACTCCCAGGACAGGTACAGCACGGGGTTAGATACAGAGTAAAGCTCCCTCTACACTGTCCCCATCAAACACTCCCAGGATAGGTACAGCACGGGGTTAGATACAGAGTAAAGCTCCCCCTACACTGTCCTGATCAAACACTCCCAGGACAGGTACAGCACGGGGTTAGATACAGAGTAAAGCTCGCCCTACACTGTCCTCAACAATCACTCCCAGGACAGGTACAGCACGGGGTTAGATACAGAGTAAAGCTCCCTCTATACTGTCCTCATCAAACACTCCCAGGACAGGTACAGCACAGGGTTAGATACAGAGTAATGCTCCCTCGACACTGTCCCGGTCAAACACTCCCAGGACAGGTACAGCACAGGGTTAGATACAGAGTAAAGCTCCCTCTACACTGTCCCCATCAAACACTCCCAGGACAGGTACAGCACGGTGTTAGATACAGAGTAAAGCTCGCCCTACACTGTCCTCAACAATCACTCCCAGGACAGGTACAGCACGGGGTTAGATACAGAGTAAAGCTCCATCTACACTGTCCTGATCAAACACTCCCAGGACAGGTACAGCACAGGGTTAGATACAGAGTAATGCTCCCTCTACACTGTCCCCATCAAACACTCCCAGGACAGGTACAGCACGGGGTTAGATACAGAGTAAACCTCGCTCTACACTTTTCCCATCAAACACTCCCAGGACAGGTACAGCACGGGGTTAGATACAGAGTAAAGCTCCCTCTACACTGTCCTGATCAAACACTCCCAGGACAGGTACAGCACGGGGTTAGATACAGAGTAAAGCTCCCTCTACACTGTCCCCATCAAACACTCCCAGGACAGGTACAGCACGAGGTTAGATACAGAGTAAAGCTCCCTCTACACTGTCCCCATCAAACACTCCCTGGACAGGTAAACCACGGGGTTAGATACAAAGTAAAGCTCCCTCTACACTGTCACCACCAAACGCTCCCAGGACAGGTACAGCACGGGATTAGATACAGAGTAAAGCTCCCTCTACACTGTCCCCATCAAACACTCCCAGGACAGTTACAGCACGGGGTTAGATACAGAGTAAAGCTCCCCCTTCACTGTCGCGATCAAACGCTCCCAGGACAGGTACAGCACGGTGTTAGGTACAGAGTAAAGCTCCCTCTACACTGTCCCCATCAAACACTCCCAGGACAGGTACAGCTCGGTGTTAGATACAGTATAAAGCTCACTCCACACTGTCCCCATCAAACACTCCCAGGACAGGTACAGCACGGGGTTAGATACAGAGTAAACCTCCCCCTACACTTTTCCCATCAAACACTCCCAGCGCAGGTACAGCACGGGGTTAGATACAGAGTAAAGCTCCCTCTACACTGTCCCCATCAAACACTCCCAGGACAGGTACAGCACGGGGTTAGATACAGAGTAAAGCTCCCTCGACACTGTCCTGATCAAACACTCCCAGGACAGGTACAGCACGAGGTTAGATACAGAGTAAAGCTCCCTCTACACTGTCCCCATCAAACACTCCCAGGACAGGTACAGCACGGGGTTAGATACAGAGTAAAGCTCCCTCTACACTGTCCCCATCATACACCCCCAGGACAGGTACAGCACGGGGTTAGATACAGAGTAAAGCTCCCTCTACACTGTCCCCATCAAACACTCCCAGGACAGGGAGAGCACTGGGTTAGATACAGAGTAAAGCTGCCTCTACACTGTCCCCATCAAACACTCCCAGGACAGGTACAGCACGGGGTTAGATACAGAGTAAAGCTCCCTCTACACTGTCCCCATCAAACACTCCCAGCACAGGTACAGCACGGGGTTAGATACAGAGTAAAGCTCCCTCTACACTGTCCCCATCAAACACTCCCAGGACAGGTACAGCACGGGGTTAGATACAGAGTGAAGCTCCCCCTTCACTGTCGCCATCAAACGCTCCCAGGACAGGTACAGCACGGTGTTAGATACAGAGTAAAGCTCCATCTACACTGTCCCCATCAAACACTCCCAGGACAGGTACAGCTCGGTGTTAGATACAGAGTAAAGCTCACTCCACACTGTCCCCATCAAACACTCCCAGGACAGGTACAGCACGGGGTTAGATACAGAGTAAACCTCGCCCTACACTTTTCCCATCAAACACTCCCAGGGCAGGTACAGCACCGGGTTAGATACAGAGTAAAGCTCCCTCTACACTGTCCCCATCAAACACTCCCAGGACAGGTACAGCACGGGGTTAGATGCAGAGTAAAGCTCCCTCTACACTGTCCTGATCAAACACTCCCAGGACAGGTACAGCACAGGGTTAGATACAGAGTAAAGCTCGCCCTACACTGTCGCCATCAAACGCTCCCAGGACAGGTACAGCACGGGGTTAGATACAGAGTAAAGCTCGCCCTACACTGTCCCCAACAAACACTCCCAGGATAGGTACAGCACGGGGTTAGATACAGAGTAAAGCTCCCTCTACACTGTCCTGATCAAACACTCCCAGGACAGGTACAGCACGGGGTTAGATACAGAGTAAAGCTCGCCCTACACTGTCCTCAACAATCACTCCCAGGACAGGTACAGCACGGGGTTAGATACAGAGTAAAGCTCCCTCCACACTGTCCCCATCAAACACTCCCAGCACAGGTACAGCACGGGGTTAGATACAGAGTAAACCTCGCTCTACACTTTTCCCATCAAACACTCCCAGGACAGGTAAAGCACGGGGTTATATACAGAGTAAAGCTCGCCCTACACTGTCCCCAACAAACACTCCCAGGACAGGTACAGCACGGGGTTAGATACAGAGTAAAGCTCCCTCTACACTGTCCCCATCAAACACTCCCAGGATAGGTACAGCACGGGGTTAGATACAGAGTAAAGCTCCCCCTACACTGTCCTGATCAAACACTCCCAGGACAGGTACAGCACGGGGTTAGATACAGAGTAAAGCTCGCCCTACACTGTCCTCAACAATCACTCCCAGGACAGGTACAGCACGGGGTTAGATACAGAGTAAAGCTCCCTCTATACTGTCCTGATCAAACACTCCCAGGACAGGTACAGCACAGGGTTAGATACAGAGTAATGCTCCCTCGACACTGTCCCGGTCAAACACTCCCAGGACAGGTACAGCACAGGGTTAGATACAGAGTAAAGCTCCCTCTACACTGTCCCCATCAAACACTCCCAGGACAGGTACAGCACGGTGTTAGATACAGAGTAAAGCTCGCCCTACACTGTCCTCAACAATCACTCCCAGGACAGGTACAGCACGGGGTTAGATACAGAGTAAAGCTCCCTCTACACTGTCCTGATCAAACACTCCCAGGACAGGTACAGCACAGGGTTAGATACAGAGTAATGCTCCCTCTACACTGTCCCCATCAAACACTCCCAGGACAGGTACAGCACGGGGTTAGATACAGAGTAAACCTCGCTCTACACTTTTCCCATCAAACACTCCCAGGACAGATACAGCACGGGGTTAGATACAGAGTAAAGCTCCCTCTACACTGTCCCCATCAAACACTCCCAGGACAGGTACAGCACGAGGTTAGATACAGAGTAAAGCTCCCTCTACACTGTCCCCATCAAACACTCCCTGGACAGGTAAACCACGGGGTTAGATACAGAGTAAAGCTCCCTCTACACTGATCCGATCAAACACTCCCAGGACAGGTACAGCACAGGGTTAGATACAGAGTAAAGCTCCCTCTACACTGTCCCCATCAAACACTCCCAGGACAGGTACAGCACGTGGTTAGATACAGAGTAAAGGTCCCTCTACACTGTCAGCATCAAACATTCCCAGGACAGGTACAGCACGGGGTTAGATACAGAGTAAACCTCGCTCTACACTTTTCCCATCAAACACTCCCAGGACAGATACAGCACGGGGTTAGATACAGAGTAAAGCACCCTCTACACTGTCCCCATCAAACACTCCCTGGACAGGTAAACCACGGGGTTAGATACAGAGTAAAGCTCCCTCTACACTGATCCGATCAAACACTCCCAGGACAGGTACAGCACAGGGTTAGATACAAAGTAAAGCTCCCTCTACACTGTCGCCACCAAACGCTCCCAGGACAGGTACAGCACGGGATTAGATACAGAGTAAAGCTCCCTCTACACTGTCCCCATCAATCACTCCGAGGACAGGGACAGCACGGGGTTAGATACGGAGTAAAGCACCCTCTACACTGTCCCCATCCAACACTCCCAGGACAGGTACAGCACGGGGTTAGATACAGAGTAAAGCTCCCTCTACACTGTCCCCATCAAACACTCCCAGGACAGGGAGAGCACTGGGTTAGATACAGAGTAAAGCTGCCTCTACACTGTCCCCATCAAACACTCCCAGGACAGGTACAGCACTGGGTTAGGTACAGCGCAAAGCTCCCTCTACACTGTCCCCATCAAACACTCCCAGGACAGGTACAGCACGGATTTAGATACAGAGTAAAGCTCCCTCCACACTGTCCCCATCAAACACTCCCAGGGCAGGTACAGCACGGGGTTAGATACAGAGTAAAGCCACCTCTACACTGTCCCCATCAAACACTCCCAGGACAGGTACAGCACGGGGTTAGATACAGAGTAAAGCTCACTCCACACTGTCCCCATCAAACACTCCCAGCACAGGTACAGCACGGGGTTAGATACAGAGTAAACCATGCTCTACACTTTTCCCATCAAACACTCCCAGGACAGGTACAGCACGGGGTTATATACAGAGTAAAGCTCCCTCTACAGTGTCCCCATCAAACACTCCCAGGACAGGTACAGCACGAGGTTAGATACAGAGTAAAGCTCCCTTTACTCTGTCCCCATCAAACACTCCCTGGACAGGTACAGCACGGGGTTAGATACAGAGTAAAGCTCCATCTACACTGTCCCCATCAAACACTCCCAGGACAGGTACAGCTCGGTGTTAGATACAGAGTAAAGCTCACTCCACACTGTCCCCATCAAACACTCCCAGGACAGGTACAGCACGGGGTTAGATACAGAGTAAACCTCCCCCTACACTTTTCCCATCAAACACTCCCAGGGCAGGTACAGCACGGGGTTAGATACAGAGTAAAGCTCCCTCTACACTGTCCCCATCAAACACTCCCAGGACAGGTACAGCACGGGGTTAGATACAGAGTAAAGCTCCCTCTACACTGTCCTGATCAAACACTCCCAGGACAGGTACAGCACAGGGTTAGATACAGATTAAAGCTCGCCCTCCACTGTCGCCATCAAACGCTCCCAGGACAGGTACAGCACGGGGTTAGATACAGAGTAAAGCTCCCTCTACACTGCCCTGATCAAACACTCCCAGGACAGGTACAGCACGGGGTTAGATACAGAGTAAAGCTCGCCCTACAATGTCCTCAACAATCACTCCCAGGACAGGTACAGCACGGGGTTAGATACAGAGTAAAGCTCCCTCTACACTGTCCTTATCAAACACTCCCAGGACAGGTACAGCACAGGGTTAGATACAGAGTAATGCTCCCTCTACACTGTCCCGGTCAAACACTCCCAGGACAGGTACAGCACAGGGTTAGATACAGAGTAAAGCTCCCTCTACACTGTCCCCATCAAACATTCCCAGGACAGGTACAGCACGTGGTTAGATACAGAGTAAAGGTCCCTCTACACTGTCAGCATCAAACATTCCCAGGACAGGTACAGCACGGGGTTAGATACAGAGTAAACCTCGCTCTACACTTTTCCCATCAAACACTCCCAGGACAGATACAGCACGGGGTTAGATACAGAGTAAAGCTCCCTCTACACTGTCCCCATCAAACACTCCCAGGACAGGTACAGCACGAGGTTAGATACAGAGTAAAGCTCCCTCTACACTGATCCGATCAAACACTCCCAGGACAGGTACAGCACAGGGTTAGATACAAAGTAAAGCTCCCTCTACACTGTCGCCACCAAACGCTCCCAGGACAGGTACAGCACGGGATTAGACACAGAGTAAAGCTCCCTCTACACTGTCCCCATCAATCACTCCGAGGACAGGGACAGCACGGGGTTAGATACAGAGTAAAGCACCCTCTACACTGTCCCCATCTAACACTCCCAGGACAGGTACAGCACGGGGTTAGATACAGAGTAAAGCTCCCTCTACACTGTCCCCATCAAACACTCCCAGGACAGGGAGAGCACTGGGTTAGATACAGAGTAAAGCTGCCTCTACACTGTCCCCATCAAACACTCCCAGGACAGGTACAGCACTGGGTTAGGTACAGCGCAAAGCTCCCTCTACACTGTCCCCATCAAACACTCCCAGGACAGGTACAGCACGGATTTAGATACAGAGTAAAGCTCCCTCCACACTGTCCCCATCAAACACTCCCAGGACAGGTACAGCACGGGGTTAGATACAGAGTAAAGCCACCTCTACACTGTCCCCATCAAACACTCCCAGGACAGGTACAGCACGGGGTTAGATACAGAGTAAAGCTCACTCCACACTGTCCCCATCAAACACTCCCAGCACAGGTACAGCACGGGGTTAGATACAGAGTAAACCATGCTCTACACTTTTCCCATCAAACACTCCCAGGACAGGTACAGCACGGGGTTATATACATAGTAAAGCTCCCTCTACAGTGTCCCCATCAAACACTCCCAGGACAGGTACAGCACGAGGTTAGATACAGAGTAAAGCTCCCTTTACTCTGTCCGCATCAAACACTCCCTGGACAGGTACAGCACGGGGTTAGATACAGAGTAAAGCTCCCTCTACACTGTCGCGATCAAACACTCGCAGGACAGGTACAGCACAGGGATAGATACAGTGTAAAGCTCCCTCTACACTGTCGCCATCAAACGCTCCCAGGACAGGTACAGCACGGGGTTAGATACAGAGTAAAGGTCCCTCTACACTGTCCCCATCAAACACTCCCAGGACAGGTACAGCACGGGGTTAGATACAGAGTAAAGCTCCCTCTACACTGTCCCCATCAAACACTCCCAGGACAGGTACAGCACGGGGTTAGATACAGAGTGAAGCTCCCCCTTCACTGTCGCCATCAAACGCTCCCAGGACAGGTACAGCACGGTGTTAGATACAGAGTAAAGCTCCATCTACACTGTCCCCATCAAACACTCCCAGGACAGGTACAGCTCGGTGTTAGATACAGAGTAAAGCTCACTCCACACTGTCCCCATCAAACACTCCCAGGACAGGTACAGCACGGGGTTAGATACAGAGTAAACCTCGCCCTACACTTTTCCCATCAAACACTCCCAGGGCAGGTACAGCACCGGGTTAGATACAGAGTAAAGCTCCCTCTACACTGTCCCCATCAAACACTCCCAGGACAGGTACAGCACGGGGTTAGATGCAGAGTAAAGCTCCCTCTACACTGTCCTGATCAAACACTCCCAGGACAGGTACAGCACAGGGTTAGATACAGAGTAAAGCTCGCCCTACACTGTCGCCATCAAACGCTCCCAGGACAGGTACAGCACGGGGTTAGATACAGAGTAAAGCTCGCCCTACACTGTCCCCAACAAACACTCCCAGGATAGGTACAGCACGGGGTTAGATACAGAGTAAAGCTCCCTCTACACTGTCCTGATCAAACACTCCCAGGACAGGTACAGCACGGGGTTAGATACAGAGTAAAGCTCGCCCTACACTGTCCTCAACAATCACTCCCAGGACAGGTACAGCACGGGGTTAGATACAGAGTAAAGCTCCCTCCACACTGTCCCCATCAAACACTCCCAGCACAGGTACAGCACGGGGTTAGATACAGAGTAAACCTCGCTCTACACTTTTCCCATCAAACACTCCCAGGACAGGTAAAGCACGGGGTTATATACAGAGTAAAGCTCGCCCTACACTGTCCCCAACAAACACTCCCAGGACAGGTACAGCACGGGGTTAGATACAGAGTAAAGCTCCCTCTACACTGTCCCCATCAAACACTCCCAGGATAGGTACAGCACGGGGTTAGATACAGAGTAAAGCTCCCCCTACACTGTCCTGATCAAACACTCCCAGGACAGGTACAGCACGGGGTTAGATACAGAGTAAAGTTCGCCCTACACTGTCCTCAACAATCACTCCCAGGACAGGTACAGCACGGGGTTAGATACAGAGTAAAGCTCCCTCTATACTGTCCTGATCAAACACTCCCAGGACAGGTACAGCACAGGGTTAGATACAGAGTAATGCTCCCTCGACACTGTCCCGGTCAAACACTCCCAGGACAGGTACAGCACAGGGTTAGATACAGAGTAAAGCTCCCTCTACACTGTCCCCATCAAACACTCCCAGGACAGGTACAGCACGGTGTTAGATACAGAGTAAAGCTCGCCCTACACTGTCCTCAACAATCACTCCCAGGACAGGTACAGCACGGGGTTAGATACAGAGTAAAGCTCCCTCTACACTGTCCTGATCAAACACTCCCAGGACAGGTACAGCACAGGGTTAGATACAGAGTAATGCTCCCTCTACACTGTCCCCATCAAACACTCCCAGGACAGGTACAGCACGGGGTTAGATACAGAGTAAACCTCGCTCTACACTTTTCCCATCAAACACTCCCAGGACAGATACAGCACGGGGTTAGATACAGAGTAAAGCTCCCTCTACACTGTCCCCATCAAACACTCCCAGGACAGGTACAGCACGAGGTTAGATACAGAGTAAAGCTCCCTCTACACTGTCCCCATCAAACACTCCCTGGACAGGTAAACCACGGGGTTAGATACAGAGTAAAGCTCCCTCTACACTGATCCGATCAAACACTCCCAGGACAGGTACAGCACAGGGTTAGATACAGAGTAAAGCTCCCTCTACACTGTCCCCATCAAACACTCCCAGGACAGGTACAGCACGTGGTTAGATACAGAGTAAAGGTCCCTCTACACTGTCAGCATCAAACATTCCCAGGACAGGTACAGCACGGGGTTAGATACAGAGTAAACCTCGCTCTACACTTTTCCCATCAAACACTCCCAGGACAGATACAGCACGGGGTTAGATACAGAGTAAAGCACCCTCTACACTGTCCCCATCAAACACTCCCTGGACAGGTAAACCACGGGGTTAGATACAGAGTAAAGCTCCCTCTACACTGATCCGATCAAACACTCCCAGGACAGGTACAGCACAGGGTTAGATACAAAGTAAAGCTCCCTCTACACTGTCGCCACCAAACGCTCCCAGGACAGGTACAGCACGGGATTAGATACAGAGTAAAGCTCCCTCTACACTGTCCCCATCAATCACTCCGAGGACAGGGACAGCACGGGGTTAGATACGGAGTAAAGCACCCTCTACACTGTCCCCATCCAACACTCCCAGGACAGGTACAGCACGGGGTTAGATACAGAGTAAAGCTCCCTCTACACTGTCCCCATCAAACACTCCCAGGACAGGGAGAGCACTGGGTTAGATACAGAGTAAAGCTGCCTCTACACTGTCCCCATCAAACACTCCCAGGACAGGTACAGCACTGGGTTAGGTACAGCGCAAAGCTCCCTCTACACTGTCCCCATCAAACACTCCCAGGACAGGTACAGCACGGATTTAGATACAGAGTAAAGCTCCCTCCACACTGTCCCCATCAAACACTCCCAGGGCAGGTACAGCACGGGGTTAGATACAGAGTAAAGCCACCTCTACACTGTCCCCATCAAACACTCCCAGGACAGGTACAGCACGGGGTTAGATACAGAGTAAAGCTCACTCCACACTGTCCCCATCAAACACTCCCAGCACAGGTACAGCACGGGGTTAGATACAGAGTAAACCATGCTCTACACTTTTCCCATCAAACACTCCCAGGACAGGTACAGCACGGGGTTATATACAGAGTAAAGCTCCCTCTACAGTGTCCCCATCAAACACTCCCAGGACAGGTACAGCACGAGGTTAGATACAGAGTAAAGCTCCCTTTACTCTGTCCCCATCAAACACTCCCTGGACAGGTACAGCACGGGGTTAGATACAGAGTAAAGCTCCATCTACACTGTCCCCATCAAACACTCCCAGGACAGGTACAGCTCGGTGTTAGATACAGAGTAAAGCTCACTCCACACTGTCCCCATCAAACACTCCCAGGACAGGTACAGCACGGGGTTAGATACAGAGTAAACCTCCCCCTACACTTTTCCCATCAAACACTCCCAGGGCAGGTACAGCACGGGGTTAGATACAGAGTAAAGCTCCCTCTACACTGTCCCCATCAAACACTCCCAGGACAGGTACAGCACGGGGTTAGATACAGAGTAAAGCTCCCTCTACACTGTCCTGATCAAACACTCCCAGGACAGGTACAGCACAGGGTTAGATACAGATTAAAGCTCGCCCTCCACTGTCGCCATCAAACGCTCCCAGGACAGGTACAGCACGGGGTTAGATACAGAGTAAAGCTCCCTCTACACTGCCCTGATCAAACACTCCCAGGACAGGTACAGCACGGGGTTAGATACAGAGTAAAGCTCGCCCTACAATGTCCTCAACAATCACTCCCAGGACAGGTACAGCACGGGGTTAGATACAGAGTAAAGCTCCCTCTACACTGTCCTTATCAAACACTCCCAGGACAGGTACAGCACAGGGTTAGATACAGAGTAATGCTCCCTCTACACTGTCCCGGTCAAACACTCCCAGGACAGGTACAGCACAGGGTTAGATACAGAGTAAAGCTCCCTCTACACTGTCCCCATCAAACATTCCCAGGACAGGTACAGCACGTGGTTAGATACAGAGTAAAGGTCCCTCTACACTGTCAGCATCAAACATTCCCAGGACAGGTACAGCACGGGGTTAGATACAGAGTAAACCTCGCTCTACACTTTTCCCATCAAACACTCCCAGGACAGATACAGCACGGGGTTAGATACAGAGTAAAGCTCCCTCTACACTGTCCCCATCAAACACTCCCAGGACAGGTACAGCACGAGGTTAGATACAGAGTAAAGCTCCCTCTACACTGATCCGATCAAACACTCCCAGGACAGGTACAGCACAGGGTTAGATACAAAGTAAAGCTCCCTCTACACTGTCGCCACCAAACGCTCCCAGGACAGGTACAGCACGGGATTAGACACAGAGTAAAGCTCCCTCTACACTGTCCCCATCAATCACTCCGAGGACAGGGACAGCACGGGGTTAGATACAGAGTAAAGCACCCTCTACACTGTCCCCATCTAACACTCCCAGGACAGGTACAGCACGGGGTTAGATACAGAGTAAAGCTCCCTCTACACTGTCCCCATCAAACACTCCCAGGAAAGGGAGAGCACTGGGTTAGATACAGAGTAAAGCTGCCTCTACACTGTCCCCATCAAACACTCCCAGGACAGGTACAGCACTGGGTTAGGTACAGCGCAAAGCTCCCTCTACACTGTCCCCATCAAACACTCCCAGGACAGGTACAGCACGGATTTAGATACAGAGTAAAGCTCCCTCCACACTGTCCCCATCAAACACTCCCAGGACAGGTACAGCACGGGGTTAGATACAGAGTAAAGCCACCTCTACACTGTCCCCATCAAACACTCCCAGGACAGGTACAGCACGGGGTTAGATACAGAGTAAAGCTCACTCCACACTGTCCCCATCAAACACTCCCAGCACAGGTACAGCACGGGGTTAGATACAGAGTAAACCATGCTCTACACTTTTCCCATCAAACACTCCCAGGACAGGTACAGCACGGGGTTATATACATAGTAAAGCTCCCTCTACAGTGTCCCCATCAAACACTCCCAGGACAGGTACAGCACGAGGTTAGATACAGAGTAAAGCTCCCTTTACTCTGTCCGCATCAAACACTCCCTGGACAGGTACAGCACGGGGTTAGATACAGAGTAAAGCTCCCTCTACACTGTCGCGATCAAACACTCGCAGGACAGGTACAGCACAGGGATAGATACAGTGTAAAGCTCCCTCTACACTGTCGCCATCAAACGCTCCCAGGACAGGTACAGCACGGGGTTAGATACAGAGTAAAGGTCCCTCTACACTGTCCCCATCAAACACTCCCAGGACAGGTACAGCACGGGGTTAGATACAGAGTGAAGCTCCCGCTTCACTGTCGCCATCAAACGCTCCCAGGACAGGTACAGCACGGTGTTAGATACAGAGTAAAGCTCCATCTACACTGTCCCCATCAAACACTCCCAGGACAGGAACAGCACGGTGTTAGGTACAGAGTAAAGCTCCCTCTACACTGTCCCCATCAAACACTCCCAGGACAGGTACAGCACGGTGTTAGATACAGAGTAAAGCTCACTCCACACTGTCCCCATCAAACACTCCCAGGGCAGGTACAGCACGGGGTTAGATACAGAGTAAACCTCGCTCTACACTTTTCCCATCAAACACTCCCAGGGCAGGTACAGCACGGGGTTAGATACAGAGTAAAGCTCCCTCTACACTGTCCCCAACAAAGACTCCCAGGACAGGTACAGCACGGGGTTAGATACAGAGTAAAGCTCCCTCTACACTGTCCTGATCAAACACTCCCAGGACAGGTACAGCACAGGGTTAGATACAGAGTAAAGCTCACCCTACACTGTCGCCATCAAACGCTCCCAGGACAGGTACAGCACGGGGTTAGATATAGAGTAAAGCTCGCCCTACACTGTCCCCAACAAACACTCCCAGGGTAGGTACAGACGGGGTTAGTTACAGAGTAAAGCTCCCTCTACACTGTCCTGATCAAACACTCCCAGGACAGGTACAGCACAGGGTTAGATACAGAGTAAAGCTCGCCCTACACTGTCCCCAACAAACACTCCCAGGACAGGTACAGCACGGGGTTAGGTACAGAGTAAAGCTCCCTCTACACTGTCACGATCAAACACTCCCAGGACAGGGACAGCACGGGGTTAGATACAGAGTAAAGCTCCCTCTACAGTGTCCCCATCAAACGCTCCCAGGACAGGTACAGCACGGTGTTAGATACAGAGTAAAGCTCACTCCACACTGTCCCCATCAAACACTCCCAGGACAGGTACAGCACGGGGTTAGATACAGAGTAAAGCTCCCTCTACACTGTCACGATCAAACACTCCCAGGACAGGTACAGCACGGGGTTAGATACAGAGTAAAGCTCCCTCTACAGTGTCCCCATCAAACACTCCCAGGACAGGTACAGCACGGTGTTAGATACAGAGTAAAGCTCACTCCACACTGTCCCCATCAAACACTCCCAGGACAGGTACAGCACGGGGTTAGATACAGAGTAAACCTCGCTCTACACTTTTCCCATCAAACACTCCCAGGGCAGGTACAGCACGGGGTTAGATACAGAGTAAAGCTCCCTCAACACTGTCCCCATCAAACACTCCCAGGACAGGTACAGCACGGGGTTAGATACAGAGTAAAGCTCCCTCTACACTGTCCTGATCAAACACTCCCAGGACAGGTACAGCACAGGGTTAGATACAGAGTAAAGCTCGCCCTACACTGTCGCCATCAAACGCTCCCAGGACAGGTACAGCACGGGGTTAGATACAGAGTAAAGCTCGCTCTAGACTGTCCCCAACAAACACTCCCAGGATAGGTACAGCACGGGGTTAGATACAGAGTAAAGCTCCCTCTACACTGTCCTGATTAAACACTCCCAGGACAGGTACAGCACGGGGTTAGATACAGAGTAAAGCTCGCCCTACACTGTCCCCAACAAACACTCCCAGGACAGGTACAGCACGGGGTTAGATACAGAGTAAAGCTCCCTCTACACTGTCCCCATCAAACTCTCCCAGGACAGGTACAGCACGGGGTTAGATACAGAGTAAAGCTCCCCCTACACTGTCGCCATCAAACGCTCCCAGGACAGGTACAGCACGGTGTTGGATACAGAGTAAAGCTCCATCTACACTGTCCCCATCAAACACTCCCAGGACAGGAACAGCACGGGGTTAGATACAGAGTACACCTCGCTCTACACTTTTCCCATCAAACACTCACAGGACAGGTACAGCACGGGGTTAGATACAGAGTAAAGCTCCCTCTACACTGTCCCCATCAAACACTCCCAGGACAGGTACAGCACAGGGTTAGATTTAGAGGAAAGCTACCTCTACACTGTCGCCATCAAACGCTCCCAGGACAGGTACAGCACGGGGTTAGACACAGAGTAAAGCTCGCCCTACACTGTCCCCAACAAACACTCCCAGGACAGGTACAGCACGGGGTTAGATACAGAGTTAAGCTTCCTCTACACTGTCCCCATCAAACACTCCCAGGACAGGTACAGCACGGGGTTAGATACAGAGTAAAGCTCCCCCTTCACTGTCGCCATCAAACGCTCCCAGGACAGGTACAGCACGGTGTTAGATACAGAGTAAAGCTCCCTCTACACTGTCCCCATCAAACACTCCCAGGACAGGAACAGCAAGGGTTAGATACAGAGTAAAGCTCCCTCTGCACTGTCCCCATCAAACACTCCCAGGACAGGTACAGCACGGGGTTAGATACAGAGTAAAGCTCCCCCTTCACTGTCGCCATCAAACGCTCCCAGGACAGGTACAGCACGGTGTTAGATACAGAGTAAAGCTCCCTCTACACTGTCCCCATCAAACACTCCCAGGACAGGTACAGTACGGGGTTAGATACAGAGTAAAGCTCCATCTACACAGTCCCCATCAAACATTCCCAGGACAGGTACAGCACGATGTTTGGTACAGAGTAAAGCTCCCTCTACACTGTCCCCATCAAACACTCCCAGGACAGGTACAGCACGGGGTTAGATACAGAGTAAAGCTCCCTCTACACTGTCCCCATCAAACATTCCCAGGACAGGTACAGCACAGGGTTTGATACAGAGTAAAGCTCCCTCTACACTGTCCCCATCAAACACGCCCAGGACAGGAACAGCACGATGTTAGGTACAGAGTAAAGCTCCCTCTACACTGTCCCCATCAAACACTCCCAGGACAGGTACAGCACGGGGTTAGATACAGAGTAAAGCTCCCTCTACAGTGTCCCCATCAAACACACCCAGGACAGGTACAGCATGGGTTAGATACAGAGTAAAGCTCCCTCTACACTGTCACGATCAAACACTCCCAGGACAGGTACAGCACGGGGTTAGGTACAGAGTAAAGCTCCCTCAACACTGTGAGCATCAACCATTCCCAGGACAGGTACAGCACGGTGTTAGATACAGAGTAAAGCTCACTCCACACTGCCCCCATCAAACACTCCCAGGACAGGTACAGCACGAGGTTAGATACAGAGTAAACCTCGCTCTACACTTTTCCCATTAAACACTCCCAGGACAGGTACAGCACGGGGTTAGATACAGAGTAAAGCTCCCTCTACACTGTCCCCATCAAACACTCCCAGGACAGGTACAGCACGGGGTTAGATACAGTGTAAAGCTCCCTCTACACTGTCGCCATCAAACGCTCCCAGGTCAGGTACAGCACGGGGTTAGATACAGAGTAAAGCTCGCCCTACACTGTCCCCAACAAACACTCCCAGGACAGGTACAGCACGGGGTTAGATACAGAGTAAAGCTCCCTCTACACTGTCCCCATCAAACACTCCCAGGACAGGTACAGCACGGGGTTAGATACAGAGTGAAGCTCCCGCTTCACTGTCGCCATCAAACGCTCCCAGGACAGGTACAGCACGGTGTTAGATACAGAGTAAAGCTCCATCTACACTGTCCCCATCAAACACTCCCAGGACAGGAACAGCACGGTGTTAGGTACAGAGTAAATCTCCCTCTACACTGTCCCCATCAAACACTCCCAGGACAGGTACAGCACGGTGTTAGACACAGAGTAAAGCTCACTCCACACTGTCCCCATCAAACACTCCCAGGACAGGTACAGCACGGGGTTAGATACAGAGTAAACCTCGCTCTACACTTTTCCCATCAAACACTCCCAGGGCAGGTACAGCACGGGGTTAGATACAGAGTAAAGCTCCCTCTACACTGTCCCTAACAAAGACTCCCAGGACAGTTACAGCACGGGGTTAGATACAGAGTAAAGCTCCCTCTGCACTGTCCCCATCAAACACTCCCTGGACATGTACAGCACGGGGTTAGATACAGAGTAAAGCTCCCTCTCCACTGTCCTGATCAAACACTCCCAGGACAGGTACAGCACGGTGTTAGATACAGAGTAAAGCTCCATCTACACTGTCCCCATGAAACACTCCCAGGACAGGAACAGCACGGGGTTAGATACAGAGTAAAGCTCCCCCTTCACTGTCGCCATCAAACGCTCCCAGGACAGGTACAGCACGGTGTTAGATACAGAGTAAAGCTCCCTCTACACTGTCCTGATCAAACCCTCCCAGGACAGGTACAGCACAGGGCTAGATACAGAGTAAAGCTCGCCCTACACTGTCGCCATCAAACGCTCCCAGGACAGGTACAGCACGGGGTTAGATATAGAGTAAAGCTCGCCCTACACTGTCCCCAACAAACACTCCCAGGATAGGTACAGACGGGGTTAGATACAGAGTAAAGCTCCCTCTACACTGTCCTGATCAAACACTCCCAGGACAGGTACAGCACGGGGTTAGATACAGAGTAAAGCTCGCCCTACACTGTCCCCATCAAACAATCCCAGGACAGGTACGGCACGGGGTTAGATACAGAGTAAAGCTCCCTCTGCACTGTCCCCATCAAACATTCCCAGGACAGGTACAGCACGGGGTTAGATACAGAGTAAAGCTCCCTCCACACTGTCCCCATCAAACACTCCCGGGACAGGTACAGCACGGGATTAGATACAGAGTAAAGCTCCCTCTACACTGTCCCCATCAAACACGCCCAGGACAGGAACAGCACGATGTTAGGTACAGAGTAAAGCTCCCTCTACACTGTCCCCATCAAACACTCCCAGGACAGGTACAGCACGGGGTTAGATACAGAGTAAAGCTCCCTCTACACTGTCCCCATCAAACACACCCAGGACAGGTACAGCACGGTGTTAGATACAGAGTAAAGCTCACTCCACACTGTCCCCATCAAACACTCCCAGGGCAGGTACAGCACGGGGTTAGATACAGAGTAAACCTCGCTCTACACTTTTCCCATCAAACACTCCTAGGGCAGGTACAGCACGGGGTTAGATACAGAGTAAAGCTCCCTCTACACTGTCCCCAACAAAGACTCCCAGGACAGGTACAGCACGGGGTTAGATACAGAGTAAAGCTCCCTCTACACTGTCCTGATCAAACACTCCCAGGACAGGTACAGCACAGGGTTAGATACAGAGTAAAGCTCACCCTACACTGTCGCCATCAAACGCTCCCAGGACAGGTACAGCACGGGGTTAGATATAGAGTAAAGCTCGCCCTACACTGTCCCCAACAAACACTCCCAGGGTAGGTACAGACGGGGTTAGTTACAGAGTAAAGCTCCCTCTACACTGTCCTGATCAAACACTCCCAGGACAGGTACAGCACAGGGTTAGATACAGAGTAAAGCTCGCCCTACACTGTCCCCAACAAACACTCCCAGGACAGGTACAGCACGGGGTTAGGTACAGAGTAAAGCTCCCTCTACACTGTCACGATCAAACACTCCCAGGACAGGGACAGCACGGGGTTAGATACAGAGTAAAGCTCCCTCTACAGTGTCGCCATCAAACGCTCCCAGGACAGGTACAGCACGGTGTTAGATACAGAGTAAAGCTCACTCCACACTGTCCCCATCAAACACTCCCAGGACAGGTACAGCACGGGGTTAGATACAGAGTAAAGCTCCCTCTACACTGTCACGATCAAACACTCCCAGGACAGGTACAGCACGGGGTTAGATACAGAGTAAAGCTCCCTCTACAGTGTCCCCATCAAACACTCCCAGGACAGGTACAGCACGGTGTTAGATACAGAGTAAAGCTCACTCCACACTGTCCCCATCAAACACTCCCAGGACAGGTACAGCACGGGGTTAGATACAGAGTAAACCTCGCTCTACACTTTTCCCATCAAACACTCCCAGGGCAGGTACAGCACGGGGTTAGATACAGAGTAAAGCTCCCTCAACACTGTCCCCATCAAACACTCCCAGGACAGGTACAGCACGGGGTTAGATACAGAGTAAAGCTCCCTCTACACTGTCCTGATCAAACACTCCCAGGACAGGTACAGCACAGGGTTAGATACAGAGTAAAGCTCGCCCTACACTGTCGCCATCAAACGCTCCCAGGACAGGTACAGCACGGGGTTAGATACAGAGTAAAGCTCGCTCTAGACTGTCCCCAACAAACACTCCCAGGATAGGTACAGCACGGGGTTAGATACAGAGTAAAGCTCCCTCTACACTGTCCTGATTAAACACTCCCAGGACAGGTACAGCACGGGGTTAGATACAGAGTAAAGCTCGCCCTACACTGTCCCCAACAAACACTCCCAGGACAGGTACAGCACGGGGTTAGATACAGAGTAAAGCTCCCTCTACACTGTCCCCATCAAACTCTCCCAGGACAGGTACAGCACGGGGTTAGATACAGAGTAAAGCTCCCCCTACACTGTCGCCATCAAACGCTCCCAGGACAGGTACAGCACGGTGTTGGATACAGAGTAAAGCTCCATCTACACTGTCCCCATCAAACACTCCCAGGACAGGAACAGCACGGGGTTAGATACAGAGTACACCTCGCTCTACACTTTTCCCATCAAACACTCACAGGACAGGTACAGCACGGGGTTAGATACAGAGTAAAGCTCCCTCTACACTGTCCCCATCAAACACTCCCAGGACAGGTACAGCACAGGGTTAGATTTAGAGGAAAGCTACCTCTACACTGTCGCCATCAAACGCTCCCAGGACAGGTACAGCACGGGGTTAGACACAGAGTAAAGCTCGCCCTACACTGTCCCCAACAAACACTCCCAGGACAGGTACAGCACGGGGTTAGATACAGAGTTAAGCTTCCTCTACACTGTCCCCATCAAACACTCCCAGGACAGGTACAGCACGGGGTTAGATACAGAGTAAAGCTCCCCCTTCACTGTCGCCATCAAACGCTCCCAGGACAGGTACAGCACGGTGTTAGATACAGAGTAAAGCTCCCTCTACACTGTCCCCATCAAACACTCCCAGGACAGGTACAGTACGGGGTTAGATACAGAGTAAAGCTCCATCTACACAGTCCCCATCAAACATTCCCAGGACAGGTACAGCACGGTGTTTGGTACAGAGTAAAGCTCCCTCTACACTGTCCCCATCAAACACTCCCAGGACAGGTACAGCACGGGGTTAGATACAGAGTAAAGCTCCCTCTACACTGTCCCCATCAAACATTCCCAGGACAGGTACAGCACAGGGTTTGATACAGAGTAAAGCTCCCTCTACACTGTCCCCATCAAACACGCCCAGGACAGGAACAGCACGATGTTAGGTACAGAGTAAAGCTCCCTCTACACTGTCCCCATCAAACACTCCCAGGACAGGTACAGCACGGGGTTAGATACAGAGTAAAGCTCCCTCTACAGTGTCCCCATCAAACACACCCAGGACAGGTACAGCATGGGTTAGATACAGAGTAAAGCTCCCTCTACACTGTCACGATCAAACACTCCCAGGACAGGTACAGCACGGGGTTAGGTACAGAGTAAAGCTCCCTCAACACTGTGAGCATCAACCATTCCCAGGACAGGTACAGCACGGTGTTAGATACAGAGTAAAGCTCACTCCACACTGCCCCCATCAAACACTCCCAGGACAGGTACAGCACGAGGTTAGATACAGAGTAAACCTCGCTCTACACTTTTCCCATTAAACACTCCCAGGACAGGTACAGCACGGGGTTAGATACAGAGTAAAGCTCCCTCTACACTGTCCCCATCAAACACTCCCAGGACAGGTACAGCACGGGGTTAGATACAGTGTAAAGCTCCCTCTACACTGTCGCCATCAAACGCTCCCAGGTCAGGTACAGCACGGGGTTAGATACAGAGTAAAGCTCGCCCTACACTGTCCCCAACAAACACTCCCAGGACAGGTACAGCACGGGGTTAGATACAGAGTAAAGCTCCCTCTACACTGTCCCCATCAAACACTCCCAGGACAGGTACAGCACGGGGTTAGATACAGAGTGAAGCTCCCGCTTCACTGTCGCCATCAAACGCTCCCAGGACAGGTACAGCACGGTGTTAGATACAGAGTAAAGCTCCATCTACACTGTCCCCATCAAACACTCCCAGGACAGGAACAGCACGGTGTTAGGTACAGAGTAAATCTCCCTCTACACTGTCCCCATCAAACACTCCCAGGACAGGTACAGCACGGTGTTAGACACAGAGTAAAGCTCACTCCACACTGTCCCCATCAAACACTCCCAGGACAGGTACAGCACGGGGTTAGATACAGAGTAAACCTCGCTCTACACTTTTCCCATCAAACACTCCCAGGGCAGGTACAGCACGGGGTTAGATACAGAGTAAAGCTCCCTCTACACTGTCCCTAACAAAGACTCCCAGGACAGTTACAGCACGGGGTTAGATACAGAGTAAAGCTCCCTCTGCACTGTCCCCATCAAACACTCCCTGGACATGTACAGCACGGGGTTAGATACAGAGTAAAGCTCCCTCTCCACTGTCCTGATCAAACACTCCCAGGACAGGTACAGCACGGTGTTAGATACAGAGTAAAGCTCCATCTACACTGTCCCCATGAAACACTCCCAGGACAGGAACAGCACGGGTTTAGATACAGAGTAAAGCTCCCCCTTCACTGTCGCCATCAAACGCTCCCAGGACAGGTACAGCACGGTGTTAGATACAGAGTAAAGCTCCCTCTACACTGTCCTGATCAAACCCTCCCAGGACAGGTACAGCACAGGGCTAGATACAGAGTAAAGCTCGCCCTACACTGTCGCCATCAAACGCTCCCAGGACAGGTACAGCACGGGGTTAGATATAGAGTAAAGCTCGCCCTACACTGTCCCCAACAAACACTCCCAGGATAGGTACAGACGGGGTTAGATACAGAGTAAAGCTCCCTCTACACTGTCCTGATCAAACACTCCCAGGACAGGTACAGCACGGGGTTAGATACAGAGTAAAGCTCGCCCTACACTGTCCCCATCAAACAATCCCAGGACAGGTACGGCACGGGGTTAGATACAGAGTAAAGCTCCCTCTACACTGTCCCCATCAAACATTCCCAGGACAGGTACAGCACGGGGTTAGATACAGAGTAAAGCTCCCTCCACACTGTCCCCATCAAACACTCCCGGGACAGGTACAGCACGGGGTTAGATACAGAGTAAAGCTCCCTCTACACTGTCCCCATCAAACACGCCCAGGACAGGAACAGCACGATGTTAGGTACAGAGTAAAGCTCCCTCTACACTGTCCCCATCAAACACTCCCAGGACAGGTACAGCACGGGGTTAGATACAGAGTAAAGCTCCCTCTACACTGTCCCCATCAAACACACCCAGGACAGGTACAGCATGGGTTAGATACAGAGTAAAGCTCCCTCTACACTGTCACGATCAAACACTCCCAGGACAGGTACAGCACGGGGTTAGGTACAGAGTAAAGCTCCCTCATCACTGTGAGCATCAACCATTCCCAGGACAGGTACAGCACGGTGTTAGATACAGAGTAAAGCTCACTCCACACTGCCCCCATCAAACACTCCCAGGACAGGTACAGCACGAGGTTAGATACAGAGTAAACCTCGCTCTACACTTTTCCCATTAAACACTCCCAGGACAGGTACAGCACGGGGTTAGATACAGTGTAAAGCTCCCTCTACACTATCGCCATCAAACGCTCCCAGGTCAGGTATAGCACGGGGTTAGATACAGAGTAAAGCTCGCCCTACACTGTCCCCAACAAACACTCCCAGGACAGGTACAGCACGGGGTTTGATACAGAGTAAAGCTCCCTCTACACTGTCCCCATCAAACACTCCCAGGACAGGTACAGCACGGGGTTAGATACAGAGTGAAGCTCCCGCTTCACTGTCGCCATCAAACGCTCCCAGGACAGGTACAGCACGGTGTTAGATACAGAGTAAAGCTCCATCTACACTGTCCCCATCAAACACTCCCAGGACAGGAACAGCACGGTGTTAGGTACAGAGTAAAGCTCCCTCTACACTGTCCCCATCAAACACTCCCAGGACAGGTACAGCACGGTGTTAGATACAGAGTAAAGCTCACTCCACACTGTCCCCATCAAACACTCCCAAGACAGGTACAGCACGGGGTTAGATACAGAGTAAAGCTCCCTCTACACTTTCACGATCAAACACTCCCAGGACAGGTACAGCACGGGGTTAGGTACAGAGTAAAGCTCCCTCATCACTGTGAGCATCAACCATTCCCAGGACAGGTACAGCACGGTGTTAGATACAGAGTAAAGCTCACTCCACACTGCCCCCATCAAACACTCCCAGGACAGGTACAGCACGAGGTTAGATACAGAGTAAACCTCGCTCTACACTTTTCCCATTAAACACTCCCAGGACAGGTACAGCACGGGGTTAGATACAGAGTAAAGCTCCCTCTACACTGTCCCCATCAAACACTCCCAGGACAGGTACAGCACGGGGTTAGATACAGTGTAAAGCTCCCTCTACACTGTCGCCATCAAACGCTCCCAGGTCAGGTACAGCACGGGTTAGATACAGAGTAAAGCTCGCCCTACACTGTCCCCAACAAACACTCCCAGGACAGGTACAGCACGGGGTTTGATACAGAGTAAAGCTCCCTCTACACTGTCCCCATCAAACACTCCCAGGACAGGTACAGCACGGGGTTAGATACAGAGTGAACCTCCCGCTTCACTGTCGCCATCAAACGCTCCCAGGACAGGTACAGCACGGTGTTAGATACAGAGTAAAGCTCCATCTACACTGTCCCCATCAAACACTCCCAGGACAGGAACAGCACGGTGTTAGGTACAGAGTAAAGCTCCCTCTACACTGTCCCCATCAAACACTCCCAGGACAGGTACAGCACGGTGTTAGATACAGAGTAAAGCTCACTCCACACTGTCCCCATCAAACACTCCCAGGACAGGTACAGCACGGGGTGAGATACAGAGTAAACCTCGCTCTACACTTTTCCCATCAAACACTCCCAGGGCAGGTACAGCACGGGGTTAGATACAGAGTAAAGCTCCCTCTACACTGTCCCCAACAAAGACTCCCAGGACAGTTACAGCACGGGGTTAGATACAGAGTAAAGCTCCCTCTGCACTGTCCCCATCAAACACTCCCTGGACATGTACAGCACGGGGTTAGATACAGAGTAAAGCTCCCTCTCCACTGTCCTGATCAAACACTCCCAGGACAGGTACAGCACGGTGTTAGATACAGAGTAAATCTCCATCTACACTGTCCCCATGAAACACTCCCAGGACAGGAACAGCACGGGGTTAGATACAGAGTAAAGCTCCCCCTTCTCTGTCGCCATCAAACGCTCCCAGGACAGGTACAGCACGGTGTTAGATACAGAGTAAAGCTCCCTCTACACTGTCCTGATCAAACCCTCCCAGGACAGGTACAGCACAGGGTTAGATACTGAGTAAAGCTCGCCCTACACTGTCGCCATCAAACGCTCCCAGGACAGGTACAGCACGGGGTTAGATATAGAGTAAAGCTCGCTCGACACTGTCCCCAACAAACACTCCCAGGATAGGTACAGACGGGGTTAGATACAGAGTAAAGCTCCCTCTACACTGTCCTGATCAAACACTCCCAGGACAGGTACAGCACGGGGTTAGATACAGAGTAAAGCTCGCCCTACACTGTCCCCAACAAGCACTCCCAGGACAGGTACAGCACGGTGTTTGGTACAGAGTAAAGCTCCCTCTACACTGTCCCCATCAAACACTCCCAGGACAGGTACAGCACGGGGTTAGATACAGAGTAAAGCTCCCTCTACACTGTCCCCATCAAACATTCCCAGGATAGGTACAGCACAGGGTTTGATACAGAGTAAAGCTCCCTCTACACTGTCCCCATCAAACACGCCCAGGACAGGAACAGCACGATGTTAGGTACAGAGTAAAGCTCCCTCTACACTGTCCCCATCAAACACTCCCAGGACAGGTACAGCACGGGGTTAGATACAGAGTAAAGCTCCCTCTACAGTGTCCCCATCAAACACACCCAGGACAGGTACAGCATGGGTTAGATACAGAGTAAAGCTCCCTCTACACTGTCACGATCAAACACTCCCAGGACAGGTACAGCACGGGGTTAGGTACAGAGTAAAGCTCCCTCAACACTGTGAGCATCAACCATTCCCAGGACAGGTACAGCACGGTGTTAGATACAGAGTAAAGCTCACTCCACACTGCCCCCATCAAACACTCCCAGGACAGGTACAGCACGAGGTTAGATACAGAGTAAACCTCGCTCTCCACTTTTCCCATTAAACACTCCCAGGACAGGTACAGCACGGGGTTAGATACAGAGTAAAGCTCCCTCTACACTGTCCCCATCAAACACTCCCAGGACAGGTACAGCACGGGGTTAGATACAGTGTAAAGCTCCCTCTACACTGTCGCCATCAAACGCTCCCAGGTCAGGTACAGCACGGGGTTAGATACAGAGTAAAGCTCGCCCTACACTGTCCCCAACAAACACTCCCAGGACAGGTACAGCACGGGGTTAGATACAGAGTAAAGCTCCCTCTACACTGTCCCCATCAAACACTCCCAGGACAGGTACAGCACGGGGTTAGATACAGAGTGAAGCTCCCGCTTCACTGTCGCCATCAAACGCTCCCAGGACAGGTACAGCACGGTGTTAGATACAGAGTAAAGCTCCATCTACACTGTCCCCATCAAACACTCCCAGGACAGGAACAGCACGGTGTTAGGTACAGAGTAAATCTCCCTCTACACTGTCCCCATCAAACACTCCCAGGACAGGTACAGCACGGTGTTAGACACAGAGTAAAGCTCACTCCACACTGTCCCCATCAAACACTCCCAGGACAGGTACAGCACGGGGTTAGATACAGAGTAAACCTCGCTCTACACTTTTCCCATCAAACACTCCCAGGGCAGGTACAGCACGGGGTTAGATACAGAGTAAAGCTCCCTCTACACTGTCCCTAACAAAGACTCCCAGGACAGTTACAGCACGGGGTTAGATACAGAGTAAAGCTCCCTCTGCACTGTCCCCATCAAACACTCCCTGGACATGTACAGCACGGGGTTAGATACAGAGTAAAGCTCCCTCTCCACTGTCCTGATCAAACACTCCCAGGACAGGTACAGCACGGTGTTAGATACAGAGTAAAGCTCCATCTACACTGTCCCCATGAAACACTCCCAGGACAGGAACAGCACGGGGTTAGATACAGAGTAAAGCTCCCGCTTCACTGTCGCCATCAAACGCTCCCAGGACAGGTACAGCACGGTGTTAGATACAGAGTAAAGCTCCCTCTACACTGTCCTGATCAAACCCTCCCAGGACAGGTACAGCACAGGGCTAGATACAGAGTAAAGCTCGCCCTACACTGTCGCCATCAAACGCTCCCAGGACAGGTACAGCACGGGGTTAGATATAGAGTAAAGCTCGCCCTACACTGTCCCCAACAAACACTCCCAGGATAGGTACAGACGGGGTTAGATACAGAGTAAAGCTCCCTCTACACTGTCCTGATCAAACACTCCCAGGACAGGTACAGCACGGGGTTAGATACAGAGTAAAGCTCGCCCTACACTGTCCCCATCAAACAATCCCAGGACAGGTACGGCACGGGGTTAGATACAGAGTAAAGCTCCCTCTACACTGTCCCCATCAAACATTCCCAGGACAGGTACAGCACGGGGTTAGATACAGAGTAAAGCTCCCTCCACACTGTCCCCATCAAACACTCCCGGGACAGGTACAGCACGGGGTTAGATACAGAGTAAAGCTCCCTCTACACTGTCCCCATCAAACACGCCCAGGACAGGAACAGCACGATGTTAGGTACAGAGTAAAGCTCCCTCTACACTGTCCCCATCAAACACTCCCAGGACAGGTACAGCACGGGGTTAGATACAGAGTAAAGCTCCCTCTACACTGTCCCCATCAAACACACCCAGGACAGGTACAGCATGGGTTAGATACAGAGTAAAGCTCCCTCTACACTGTCACGATCAAACACTCCCAGGACAGGTACAGCACGGGGTTAGGTACAGAGTAAAGCTCCCTCATCACTGTGAGCATCAACCATTCCCAGGACAGGTACAGCACGGTGTTAGATACAGAGTAAAGCTCACTCCACACTGCCCCCATCAAACACTCCCAGGACAGGTACAGCACGAGGTTAGATACAGAGTAAACCTCGCTCTACACTTTTCCCATTAAACACTCCCAGGACAGGTACAGCACGGGGTTAGATACAGAGTAAAGCTCCCTCTACACTGTCCCCATCAAACACTCCCAGGACAGGTACAGCACGGGGTTAGATACAGTGTAAAGCTCCCTCTACACTATCGCCATCAAACGCTCCCAGGTCAGGTACAGCACGGGGTTAGATACAGAGTAAAGCTCGCCCTACACTGTCCCCAACAAACACTCCCAGGACAGGTACAGCACGGGGTTTGATACAGAGTAAAGCTCCCTCTACACTGTCCCCATCAAACACTCCCAGGACAGGTACAGCACGGGGTTAGATACAGAGTGAAGCTCCCGCTTCACTGTCGCCATCAAACGCTCCCAGGACAGGTACAGCATGGTGTTAGATACAGAGTAAAGCTCCATCTACACTGTCCCCATCAAACACTCCCAGGACAGGAACAGCACGGTGTTAGGTACAGAGTAAAGCTCCCTCTACACTGTCCCCATCAAACACTCCCAGGACAGGTACAGCACGGTGTTAGATACAGAGTAAAGCTCACTCCACACTGTCCCCATCAAACACTCCCAGGACAGGTACAGCACGGGGTTAGATACAGAGTAAACCTCCCTCTACACTGTCACGATCAAACACTCCCAGGACAGGTACAGCACGGGGTTAGGTACAGAGTAAAGCTCCCTCATCACTGTGAGCATCAACCATTCCCAGGACAGGTACAGCACGGTGTTAGATACAGAGTAAAGCTCACTCCACACTGCCCCCATCAAACACTCCCAGGACAGGTACAGCACGAGGTTAGATACAGAGTAAACCTCGCTCTACACTTTTCCCATTAAACACTCCCAGGACAGGTACAGCACGGGGTTAGATACAGAGTAAAGCTCCCTCTACACTGTCCCCATCAAACACTCCCAGGACAGGTACAGCACGGGGTTAGATACAGTGTAAAGCTCCCTCTACACTGTCGCCATCAAACGCTCCCAGGTCAGGTACAGCACGGGGTTAGATACAGAGTAAAGCTCGCCCTACACTGTCCCCAACAAACACTCCCAGGACAGGTACAGCACGGGGTTTGATACAGAGTAAAGCTCCATCTACACTGTCCCCATCAAACACTCCCAGGACAGGTACAGCACGGGGTTAGATACAGAGTGAACCTCCCGCTTCACTGTCGCCATCAAACGCTCCCAGGACAGGTACAGCACGGTGTTAGATACAGAGTAAAGCTCCATCTACACTGTCCCCATCAAACACTCCCAGGACAGGAACAGCACGGTGTTAGGTACAGAGTAAAGCTCCCTCTACACTGTCCCCATCAAACACTCCCAGGACAGGTACAGCACGGTGTTAGACACAGAGTAAAGCTCACTCCACACTGTCCCCATCAAACACTCCCAGGACAGGTACAGCACGGGGTTAGATACAGAGTAAACCTCGCTCTACACTTTTCCCATCAAACACTCCCAGGGCAGGTACAGCACGGGGTTAGATACAGAGTAAAGCTCCCTCTACACTGTCCCTAACAAAGACTCCCAGGACAGTTACAGCACGGGGTTAGATACAGAGTAAAGCTCCCTCTGCACTGTCCCCATCAAACACTCCCTGGACATGTACAGCACGGGGTTAGATACAGAGTAAAGCTCCCTCTCCACTGTCCTGATCAAACACTCCCAGGACAGGTACAGCACGGTGTTAGATACAGAGTAAAGCTCCCCCTTCACTGTCGCCATCAAACGCTCCCAGGACAGGTACAGCACGGTGTTAGATACAGAGTAAAGCTCCCTCTACACTGTCCCCATCAAACACTCCCAGGACAGGGAGAGCACGGGGTTAGATACAGAGTAAAGCTCCCTCTGCACTGTCCCCATCAAACACTCCCTGGACATGTACAGCACGGGGTTAGATACAGAGTAAAGCTCCCTCTCCACTGTCCTGATCAAACACTCCCAGGACAGGTACAGCACGGTGTTAGATACAGAGTAAAGCTCCATCTACACTGTCCCCATGAAACACTCCCAGGACAGGAACAGCACGGGGTTAGATACAGAGTAAAGCTCCCGCTTCACTGTCGCCATCAAACGCTCCCAGGACAGGTACAGCACGGTGTTAGATACAGAGTAAAGCTCCCTCTACACTGTCCTGATCAAACCCTCCCAGGACAGGTACAGCACAGGGCTAGATACAGAGTAAAGCTCGCCCTACACTGTCGCCATCAAACGCTCCCAGGACAGGTACAGCACGGGGTTAGATATAGAGTAAAGCTCGCCCTACACTGTCCCCAACAAACACTCCCAGGATAGGTACAGACGGGGTTAGATACAGAGTAAAGCTCCCTCTACACTGTCCTGATCAAACACTCCCAGGACAGGTACAGCACGGGGTTAGATACAGAGTAAAGCTCGCCCTACACTGTCCCCATCAAACAATCCCAGGACAGGTACGGCACGGGGTTAGATACAGAGTAAAGCTCCCTCTACACTGTCCCCATCAAACATTCCCAGGACAGGTACAGCACGGGGTTAGATACAGAGTAAAGCTCCCTCCACACTGTCCCCATCAAACACTCCCGGGACAGGTACAGCACGGGGTTAGATACAGAGTAAAGCTCCCTCTACACTGTCCCCATCAAACACGCCCAGGACAGGAACAGCACGATGTTAGGTACAGAGTAAAGCTCCCTCTACACTGTCCCCATCAAACACTCCCAGGACAGGTACAGCACGGGGTTAGATACAGAGTAAAGCTCCCTCTACACTGTCCCCATCAAACACACCCAGGACAGGTACAGCATGGGTTAGATACAGAGTAAAGCTCCCTCTACACTGTCACGATCAAACACTCCCAGGACAGGTACAGCACGGGGTTAGGTACAGAGTAAAGCTCCCTCATCACTGTGAGCATCAACCATTCCCAGGACAGGTACAGCACGGTGTTAGATACAGAGTAAAGCTCACTCCACACTGCCCCCATCAAACACTCCCAGGACAGGTACAGCACGAGGTTAGATACAGAGTAAACCTCGCTCTACACTTTTCCCATTAAACACTCCCAGGACAGGTACAGCACGGGGTTAGATACAGAGTAAAGCTCCCTCTACACTGTCCCCATCAAACACTCCCAGGACAGGTACAGCACGGGGTTAGATACAGTGTAAAGCTCCCTCTACACTATCGCCATCAAACGCTCCCAGGTCAGGTACAGCACGGGGTTAGATACAGAGTAAAGCTCGCCCTACACTGTCCCCAACAAACACTCCCAGGACAGGTACAGCACGGGGTTTGATACAGAGTAAAGCTCCCTCTACACTGTCCCCATCAAACACTCCCAGGACAGGTACAGCACGGGGTTAGGTACAGAGTAAAGCTCCCTCTACACTGTCCCCATCAAACACTCCCAGGACAGGTACAGCACGGTGTTAGATACAGAGTAAAGCTCACTCCACACTGTCCCCATCAAACACTCCCAGGACAGGTACAGCACGGGGTTAGATACAGAGTAAAGCTCCCTCTACACTGTCACGATCAAACACTCCCAGGACAGGTACAGCACGGGGTTAGGTACAGAGTAAAGCTCCCTCATCACTGTGAGCATCAACCATTCCCAGGACAGGTACAGCACGGTGTTAGATACAGAGTAAAGCTCACTCCACACTGCCCCCATCAAACACTCCCAGGACAGGTACAGCACGAGGTTAGATACAGAGTAAACCTCGCTCTACACTTTTCCCATTAAACACTCCCAGGACAGGTACAGCACGGGGTTAGATACAGAGTAAAGCTCCCTCTACACTGTCCCCATCAAACACTCCCAGGACAGGTACAGCACGGGGTTAGATACAGTGTAAAGCTCCCTCTACACTGTCGCCATCAAACGCTCCCAGGTCAGGTACAGCACGGGGTTAGATACAGAGTAAAGCTCGCCCTACACTGTCCCCAACAAACACTCCCAGGACAGGTACAGCACGGGGTTTGATACAGAGTAAAGCTCCATCTACACTGTCCCCATCAAACACTCCCAGGACAGGTACAGCACGGGGTTAGATACAGAGTGAACCTCCCGCTTCACTGTCGCCATCAAACGCTCCCAGGACAGGTACAGCACGGTGTTAGATACAGAGTAAAGCTCCATCTACACTGTCCCCATCAAACACTCCCAGGACAGGAACAGCACGGTGTTAGGTACAGAGTAAAGCTCCCTCTACACTGTCCCCATCAAACACTCCCAGGACAGGTACAGCACGGTGTTAGATACAGAGTAAAGCTCACTCCACACTGTCCCCATCAAACACTCCCAGGACAGGTACAGCACGGGGTGAGATACAGAGTAAACCTCGCTCTACACTTTTCCCATCAAACACTCCCAGGGCAGGTACAGCACGGGGTTAGATACAGAGTAAAGCTCCTTCTACACTGTCCCCAACAAAGACTCCCAGGACAGTTACAGCACGGGGTTAGATACAGAGTAAAGCTCCCTCTGCAATGTCCCCATCAAACACTCCCTGGACATGTACAGCACGGGGTTAGATACAGAGTAAAGCTCCCTCTCCACTGTCCTGATCAAACACTCCCAGGACAGGTACAGCACGGTGTTAGATACAGAGTAAATCTCCATCTACACTGTCCCCATGAAACACTCCCAGGACAGGAACAGCACGGGGTTAGATACAGAGTAAAGCTCCCCCTTCTCTGTCGCCATCAAACGCTCCCAGGACAGGTACAGCACGGTGTTAGATACAGAGTAAAGCTCCCTCTACACTGTCCTGATCAAACCCTCCCAGGACAGGTACAGCACAGGGTTAGATACTGAGTAAAGCTCGCCCTACACTGTCGCCATCAAACGCTCCCAGGACAGGTACAGCACGGGGTTAGATATAGAGTAAAGCTCGCTCGACACTGTCCCCAACAAACACTCCCAGGATAGGTACAGACGGGGTTAGATACAGAGTAAAGCTCCCTCTACACTGTCCTGATCAAACACTCCCAGGACAGGTACAGCACGGGGTTAGATACAGAGTAAAGCTCGCCCTACACTGTCCCCAACAAACACTCCCAGGACAGGTACAGCACGGGGTTAGATACAGAGTAAAGCTCCCTCTACACTGTCCCCATCAAACACTCCCAGGACAGGTACAGCACGGGGTTAGATACAGAGTAAAGCTCCCCCTACACTGTCGCCATCAAACGCTCCCAGGACAGGTACAGCACGGTGTTAGATACAGAGTAAAGCTCCATCTACACTGTCCCCATCAAACACTCCCAGGACAGGTACAGCACGGGGTTAGATACAGAGTAAAGCTCCCTCTACACTGTCCCCATCAAACAATCCCAGGACAGGTACAGCACGGGGTTAGATCCAGAGAAAAGTTCCCTCTACACTGTCCCCATCAAACACTCCCAGGACAGGTACAGCACGGGGTTAGATACAGAGTAAAGCTCCCTCTACACTGTCCAATAAAACACTCCCAGGACAGGTACAGCACGGGGTTAGACACAGAGTAAAGCTCCCTCTACACTGTACCCATCAAACGCTCCCAGGCCAGGTACAGCACGGGGTTAGATACAGAGTAAAGCTCCCTCTACACGGTCAGCATCAAACATTCCCAGGACAGGTACAGCACGGGGTTAGATACAGAGTAAAGCTCCCTCCACACTGTCCCCATCAAACACTCCCGGGACAGGTACAGCACGGGGTTAGATACAGAGTAAAGCTCCCTCTACACTGTCCCCATCAAACACTCCCAGGACAGGTAGAGCACTGGGTTAGATACAGAGGAAAGCTGCCTCTACACTGTCCCCATCAAACACTCCCAGGACAGGTACAGCACTGGGTTAGGTACAGCGCAAAGCTCCCTCTACACTGTCCCCATCAAATACTCCTAGGACAGGTACAGCACGGGGTTAGATACAGAGTAAAGCTCCCTCTGCACTGTCCCCATCAAACACTCCCAGGCCAGGTACAGCACGGGGTTAGATACAGAGTAAAGCTCCCTCTACACTGTCCCCATGAAACACTCCCAGGACAGGTACAGCACGGGGTTAGATACAGAGTAAAGCTCCCTCTACACTGTCCCCATCAAACACTCCCAGGACAGGTACAGCACGGGGTTAGATACAGAGTAAAGCTCCCTCTACACTGTCCCCATCAAACACTCCCAGGACAGGTACAGCACGGGGTTAGATACAGAGTAAAGCTCCCTCTACACTGTCCCCATCAAACACTCCCAGGACAGTTACAGCACGGGGTTAGATACAGAGTAAAGCTCCCTCTTCACTGTCCCCATCAAACACTCCCAGGACAGGTACAGCACGGGGTTAGATACAGAGTAAAGCTCCCTCTACACTGTCCCCATCAAACACACCCAGGACAGGAACAGCACGGGGTTAGATACAGAGTAAAGCTCCCTCTACACTGTCCCCATCAAACACTCCCAGGACAGGTACAGAACGGGGTTAGATAGAGAGTAAAGCTCCCTCGACACTGTCCCCATCAAACACTCCGAGGACAGGTACAGCACGGGGTTAGATACAGAGTAAAGCTCCCTCTACACTGTCCCCATCAAACATTCCCAGGACAGGTACAGCACGGGGTTAGATACAGAGTAAAGCTCCCTCTACACTGTCCACATCAAACACTCCCAGGTCAGGTACAGCACGGGGTTAGATACAGAGTAAAGCTCCCTCTGCACTGTCCCCATCAAACACTCCCAGGACAGGTACAGCACGGGGTTAGATACAGAGTAAAGCTCCCTCTACACTGTCCACATCAAACACTCCCAGGACTAGTACAGCACGGGGTTAGATACAGAGTAAAGCTCCCTCTACACTGTCCCCATCAAACACTCCCAGGACAGGTACAGCACGGGGTTAGATACAGAGTAAAGCTCCCTCTACACTGTCCCCATCAAACACTCACAGGACAGGTACAGCACGGGGTTAGATACAGAGTAAAGCTCCCTCTACACTGTCCCAATTAAACACTCCCAGGACAGGTACAGCACAGGGTTAGATTTAGAGGAAAGCTACCTCTACACTGTCGCCATCAAACGCTCCCAGGACAGGTACAGCACGGGGTTAGACACAGAGTAAAGCTCGCCCTACACTGTCCCCAACAAACACTCCCAGGACAGGTACAGCACGGGGTTAGATACAGAGTTAAGCTTCCTCTACACTGTCCCCATCAAACACTCCCAGGACAGGTACAGCACGGGGTTAGATACAGAGTAAAGCTCCCCCTTCACTGTCGCCATCAAACGCTCCCAGGACAGGTACAGCACGGTGTTAGATACAGAGTAAAGCTCCCTCTACACTGTCCCCATCAAACACTCCCAGGACAGGAACAGCACGGGTTAGATACAGAGTAAAGCTCCCTCTGCACTGTCCCCATCAAACACTCCCAGGACAGGTACAGCACGGGGTTAGATACAGAGTAAAGCTCCCCCTTCACTGTCGCCATCAAACGCTCCCAGGACAGGTACAGCACGGTGTTAGATACAGAGTAAAGCTCCCTCTACACTGTCCCCATCAAACACTCCCAGGACAGGTACAGTACGGGGTTAGATACAGAGTAAAGCTCCATCTACACAGTCCCCATCAAACATTCCCAGGACAGGTACAGCACGGTGTTTGGTACAGAGTAAAGCTCCCTCTACACTGTCCCCATCAAACATTCCCAGGACAGGTACAGCACAGGGTTTGATACAGAGTAAAGCTCCCTCTACACTCTCCCCATCAAACACACCCAGGACAGGTACAGCACGGGTTAGATACAGAGTAAAGCTCCCTCTACACTGTCACGATCAAACACTCCCAGGACAGGTACAGCACGGGGTTAGGTACAGAGTAAAGCTCCCTCAACACTGTGAGCATCAACCATTCCCAGGACAGGTACAGCACGGTGTTAGATACAGAGTAAAGCTCACTCCACACTGCCCCCATCAAACACTCCCAGGACAGGTACAGCACGAGGTTAGATACAGAGTAAACCTCGCTCTACACTTTTCCCATTAAACACTCCCAGGACAGGTACAGCACGGGGTTAGATACAGAGTAAAGCTCCCTCTACACTGTCCCCATCAAACACTCCCAGGACAGGTACAGCACGGGGTTAGATACAGTGTAAAGCTCCCTCTACACTATCGCCATCAAACGCTCCCAGGTCAGGTACAGCACGGGGTTAGATACAGAGTAAAGCTCGCCCGACACTGTCCCCAACAAACACTCCCAGGACAGGTACAGCACGGGGTTTGATACAGAGTAAAGCTCCCTCTACACTGTCCCCATCAAACACTCCCAGGACAGGTACAGCACGGGGTTAGATACAGAGTGAAGCTCCCGCTTCACTGTCGCCATCAAACGCTCCCAGGACAGGTACAGCACGGTGTTAGATACAGAGTAAAGCTCCATCTACACTGTCCCCATCAAACACTCCCAGGACAGGAACAGCACGGTGTTAGGTACAGAGTAAAGCTCCCTCTACACTGTCCCCATCAAACACTCCCAGGACAGGTACAGCACGGTGTTAGATACAGAGTAAAGCTCACTCCACACTGTCCCCATCAAACACTCCCAGGACAGGTACAGCATGGGGTTAGATACAGAGTAAAGCTCCCTCTACACTGTCACGATCAAACACTCCCAGGACAGGTACAGCACGGGGTTAGGTACAGAGTAAAGCTCCCTCATCACTGTGAGCATCAACCATTCCCAGGACAGGTACAGCACGGTGTTAGATACAGAGTAAAGCTCACTCCACACTGCCCCCATCAAACACTCCCAGGACAGGTACAGCACGAGGTTAGATACAGAGTAAACCTCGCTCTACACTTTTCCCATTAAACACTCCCAGGACAGGTACAGCACGGGGTTAGATACAGAGTAAAGCTCCTTCTACACTGTCCCCATCAAACACTCCCAGGACAGGTACAGCACGGGGTTAGATACAGTGTAAAGCTCCCTCTACACTGTCGCCATCAAACGCTCCCAGGTCAGGTACAGCACGGGGTTAGATACAGAGTAAAGCTCGCCCTACACTGTCCCCAACAAACACTCCCAGGACAGGTACAGCACGGGGTTTGATACAGAGTAAAGCTCCCTCTACACTGTCCCCATCAAACACTCCCAGGACAGGTACAGCACGGGGTTAGATACAGAGTGAACCTCCCGCTTCACTGTCGCCATCAAACGCTCCCAGGACAGGTACAGCACGGTGTTAGATACAGAGTAAAGCTCCATCTACACTGTCCCCATCAAACACTCCCAGGACAGGAACAGCACGGTGTTAGGTACAGAGTAAAGCTCCCTCTACACTGTCCCCATCAAACACTCCCAGGACAGGTACAGCACGGTGTTAGATACAGAGTAAAGCTCACTCCACACTGTCCCCATCAAACACTCCCAGGACAGGTACAGCACGGGGTGAGATACAGAGTAAACCTCGCTCTACACTTTTCCCATCAAACACTCCCAGGGCAGGTACAGCACGGGGTTAGATACAGAGTAAAGCTCCCTCTACACTGTCCCCAACAAAGACTCCCAGGACAGTTACAGCACGGGGTTAGATACAGAGTAAAGCTCCCTCTGCACTGTCCCCATCAAACACTCCCTGGACATGTACAGCACAGGGTTAGATACAGAGTAAAGCTCCCTCTCCACTGTCCTGATCAAACACTCCCAGGACAGGTACAGCACGGTGTTAGATACAGAGTAAATCTCCATCTACACTGTCCCCATGAAACACTCCCAGGACAGGAACAGCACGGGGTTAGATACAGAGTAAAGCTCCCTCTACACTGTCCCCATCAAACACTCACAGGACAGGTACAGCACGGGGTTAGATACAGAGTAAAGCTCCCTCTACACTGTCCCAATTAAACACTCCCAGGACAGGTACAGCACAGGGTTAGATTTAGAGGAAAGCTACCTCTACACTGTCGCCATCAAACGCTCCCAGGACAGGTACAGCACGGGGTTAGACACAGAGTAAAGCTCGCCCTACACTGTCCCCAACAAACACTCCCAGGACAGGTACAGCACGGGGTTAGATACAGAGTTAAGCTTCCTCTACACTGTCCCCATCAAACACTCCCAGGACAGGTACAGCACGGGGTTAGATACAGAGTAAAGCTCCCCCTTCACTGTCGCCATCAAACGCTCCCAGGACAGGTACAGCACGGTGTTAGATACAGAGTAAAGCTCCCTCTACACTGTCCCCATCAAACACTCCCAGGACAGGAACAGCACGGGTTAGATACAGAGTAAAGCTCCCTCTGCACTGTCCCCATCAAACACTCCCAGGACAGGTACAGCACGGGGTTAGATACAGAGTAAAGCTCCCCCTTCACTGTCGCCATCAAACGCTCCCAGGACAGGTACAGCACGGTGTTAGATACAGAGTAAAGCTCCCTCTACACTGTCCCCATCAAACACTCCCAGGACAGGTACAGTACGGGGTTAGATACAGAGTAAAGCTCCATCTACACAGTCCCCATCAAACATTCCCAGGACAGGTACAGCACGGTGTTTGGTACAGAGTAAAGCTCCCTCTACACTGTCCCCATCAAACATTCCCAGGACAGGTACAGCACAGGGTTTGATACAGAGTAAAGCTCCCTCTACACTCTCCCCATCAAACACACCCAGGACAGGTACAGCACGGGTTAGATACAGAGTAAAGCTCCCTCTACACTGTCACGATCAAACACTCCCAGGACAGGTACAGCACGGGGTTAGGTACAGAGTAAAGCTCCCTCAACACTGTGAGCATCAACCATTCCCAGGACAGGTACAGCACGGTGTTAGATACAGAGTAAAGCTCACTCCACACTGCCCCCATCAAACACTCCCAGGACAGGTACAGCACGAGGTTAGATACAGAGTAAACCTCGCTCTACACTTTTCCCATTAAACACTCCCAGGACAGGTACAGCACGGGGTTAGATACAGAGTAAAGCTCCCTCTACACTGTCCCCATCAAACACTCCCAGGACAGGTACAGCACGGGGTTAGATACAGTGTAAAGCTCCCTCTACACTATCGCCATCAAACGCTCCCAGGTCAGGTACAGCACGGGGTTAGATACAGAGTAAAGCTCGCCCGACACTGTCCCCAACAAACACTCCCAGGACAGGTACAGCACGGGGTTTGATACAGAGTAAAGCTCCCTCTACACTGTCCCCATCAAACACTCCCAGGACAGGTACAGCACGGGGTTAGATACAGAGTGAAGCTCCCGCTTCACTGTCGCCATCAAACGCTCCCAGGACAGGTACAGCACGGTGTTAGATACAGAGTAAAGCTCCATCTACACTGTCCCCATCAAACACTCCCAGGACAGGAACAGCACGGTGTTAGGTACAGAGTAAAGCTCCCTCTACACTGTCCCCATCAAACACTCCCAGGACAGGTACAGCACGGTGTTAGATACAGAGTAAAGCTCACTCCACACTGTCCCCATCAAACACTCCCAGGACAGGTACAGCATGGGGTTAGATACAGAGTAAAGCTCCCTCTACACTGTCACGATCAAACACTCCCAGGACAGGTACAGCACGGGGTTAGGTACAGAGTAAAGCTCCCTCATCACTGTGAGCATCAACCATTCCCAGGACAGGTACAGCACGGTGTTAGATACAGAGTAAAGCTCACTCCACACTGCCCCCATCAAACACTCCCAGGACAGGTACAGCACGAGGTTAGATACAGAGTAAACCTCGCTCTACACTTTTCCCATTAAACACTCCCAGGACAGGTACAGCACGGGGTTAGATACAGAGTAAAGCTCCTTCTACACTGTCCCCATCAAACACTCCCAGGACAGGTACAGCACGGGGTTAGATACAGTGTAAAGCTCCCTCTACACTGTCGCCATCAAACGCTCCCAGGTCAGGTACAGCACGGGGTTAGATACAGAGTAAAGCTCGCCCTACACTGTCCCCAACAAACACTCCCAGGACAGGTACAGCACGGGGTTTGATACAGAGTAAAGCTCCCTCTACACTGTCCCCATCAAACACTCCCAGGACAGGTACAGCACGGGGTTAGATACAGAGTGAACCTCCCGCTTCACTGTCGCCATCAAACGCTCCCAGGACAGGTACAGCACGGTGTTAGATACAGAGTAAAGCTCCATCTACACTGTCCCCATCAAACACTCCCAGGACAGGAACAGCACGGTGTTAGGTACAGAGTAAAGCTCCCTCTACACTGTCCCCATCAAACACTCCCAGGACAGGTACAGCACGGTGTTAGATACAGAGTAAAGCTCACTCCACACTGTCCCCATCAAACACTCCCAGGACAGGTACAGCACGGGGTGAGATACAGAGTAAACCTCGCTCTACACTTTTCCCATCAAACACTCCCAGGGCAGGTACAGCACGGGGTTAGATACAGAGTAAAGCTCCCTCTACACTGTCCCCAACAAAGACTCCCAGGACAGTTACAGCACGGGGTTAGATACAGAGTAAAGCTCCCTCTGCACTGTCCCCATCAAACACTCCCTGGACATGTACAGCACAGGGTTAGATACAGAGTAAAGCTCCCTCTCCACTGTCCTGATCAAACACTCCCAGGACAGGTACAGCACGGTGTTAGATACAGAGTAAATCTCCATCTACACTGTCCCCATGAAACACTCCCAGGACAGGAACAGCACGGGGTTAGATACAGAGTAAAGCTCCCCCTTCTCTGTCGCCATCAAACGCTCCCAGGACAGGTACAGCACGGTGTTAGATACAGAGTAAAGCTCCCTCTACACTGTCCTGATCAAACCCTCCCAGGACAGGTACAGCACAGGGTTAGATACTGAGTAAAGCTCGCCCGACACTGTCGCCATCAAACGCTCCCAGGACAGGTACAGCACGGGGTTAGATATAGAGTAAAGCTCGCTCGACACTGTCCCCAACAAACACTCCCAGGATAGGTACAGACGGGGTTAGATACAGAGTAAAGCTCCCTCTACACTGTCCTGATCAAACACTCCCAGGACAGGTACAGCACGGGGTTAGATACAGAGTAAAGCTCGCCCTACACTGTCCCCAACAAACACTCCCAGGACAGGTACAGCACTGGGTTAGATACAGAGTAAAGCTCCCCCTACACTGTCGCCATCAAACGCTCCCAGGACAGGTACAGCACGGTGTTAGATACAGAGTAAAGCTCCATCTACACTGTCCCCATCAAACACTCCCAGGACAGGTACAGCACGGGGTTAGATACAGAGTAAAGCTCCCTCTACACTGTCCCCATCAAACAATCCCAGGACAGGTACAGCACGGTGTTAGATACAGAGAAAAGTTCCCTCTACACTGTCCCCATCAAACACTCCCAGGACAGGTACAGCACGGGGTTAGATACAGAGTAAAGCTCCCTCTACACTGTCCAATAAAACACTCCCAGGACAGGTACAGCACGGGGTTAGACACAGAGTAAAGCTCCCTCTACACTGTACCCATCAAACGCTCCCAGGCCAGGTACAGCACGGGGTTAGATACAGAGTAAAGCTCCCTCTACACGGTCAGCATCAAACATTCCCAGGACAGGTACAGCACGGGGTTAGATACAGAGTAAAGCTCCCTCCACACTGTCCCCATCAAACACTCCCAGGACAGGTACAGCACTGGGTTAGGTACAGCGCAAAGCTCCCTCTACACTGTCCCCATCAAACACTCCTAGGACAGGTACAGCACGGGGTTAGATACAGAGTAAAGCTCCCTCTGCACTGTCCCCATCAAACACTCCCAGGCCAGGTACAGCACGGGGTTAGATACAGAGTAAAGCTCCCTCTACACTGTCCCCATGAAACACTCCCAGGACAGGTACAGCACGGGGTTAGATACAGAGTAAAGCTCCCTCTACACTGTCCCCATCAAACACTCCCAGGACAGGTACAGCACGGGGTTAGATACAGAGTAAAGCTCCCTCTACACTGTCCCCATCAAACACTCCCAGGACAGGTACAGCACGGGGTTAGATACAGAGTAAAGCTCCCTCTACACTGTCCCCATCAAACACTCCCAGGACAGTTACAGCACGGGGTTAGATACAGAGTAAAGCTCCCTCTTCACTGTCCCCATCAAACACTCCCAGGACAGGTACAGCACGGGGTTAGATACAGAGTAAAGCTCCCTCTACACTGTCCCCATCAAACACACCCAGGACAGGAACAGCACGGGGTTAGATACAGAGTAAAGCTCCCTCTACACTGTCCCCATCAAACACTCCCAGGACAGGTACAGAACGGGGTTAGATAGAGAGTAAAGCTCCCTCGACACTGTCCCCATCAAACACTCCGAGGACAGGTACAGCACGGGGTTAGATACAGAGTAAAGCTCCCTCTACACTGTCCCCATCAAACATTCCCAGGACAGGTACAGCACGGGGTTAGATACAGAGTAAAGCTCCCTCTACACTGTCCACATCAAACACTCCCAGGTCAGGTACAGCACGGGGTTAGATACAGAGTAAAGCTCCCTCTGCACTGTCCCCATCAAACACTCCCAGGACAGGTACAGCACGGTGTTAGATACAGAGAAAAGTTCCCTCTACACTGTCCCCATCAAACACTCCCAGGACAGGTACAGCACGGGGTTAGATACAGAGTAAAGCTCCCTCTACACTGTCCAATAAAACACTCCCAGGACAGGTACAGCACGGGGTTAGACACAGAGTAAAGCTCCCTCTACACTGTACCCATCAAACGCTCCCAGGCCAGGTACAGCACGGGGTTAGATACAGAGTAAAGCTCCCTCTACACGGTCAGCATCAAACATTCCCAGGACAGGTACAGCACGGGGTTAGATACAGAGTAAAGCTCCCTCCACACTGTCCCCATCAAACACTCCCAGGACAGGTACAGCACTGGGTTAGGTACAGCGCAAAGCTCCCTCTACACTGTCCCCATCAAACACTCCTAGGACAGGTACAGCACGGGGTTAGATACAGAGTAAAGCTCCCTCTGCACTGTCCCCATCAAACACTCCCAGGCCAGGTACAGCACGGGGTTAGATACAGAGTAAAGCTCCCTCTACACTGTCCCCATGAAACACTCCCAGGACAGGTACAGCACGGGGTTAGATACAGAGTAAAGCTCCCTCTACACTGTCCCCATCAAACACTCCCAGGACAGGTACAGCACGGGGTTAGATACAGAGTAAAGCTCCCTCTACACTGTCCCCATCAAACACTCCCAGGACAGGTACAGCACGGGGTTAGATACAGAGTAAAGCTCCCTCTACACTGTCCCCATCAAACACTCCCAGGACAGTTACAGCACGGGGTTAGATACAGAGTAAAGCTCCCTCTTCACTGTCCCCATCAAACACTCCCAGGACAGGTACAGCACGGGGTTAGATACAGAGTAAAGCTCCCTCTACACTGTCCCCATCAAACACACCCAGGCCAGGAACAGCACGGGGTTAGATACAGAGTAAAGCTCCCTCTACACTGTCCCCATCAAACACTCCCAGGACAGGTACAGAACGGGGTTAGATAGAGAGTAAAGCTCCCTCGACACTGTCCCCATCAAACACTCCGAGGACAGGTACAGCACGGGGTTAGATACAGAGTAAAGCTCCCTCTACACTGTCCCCATCAAACATTCCCAGGACAGGTACAGCACGGGGTTAGATACAGAGTAAAGCTCCCTCTACACTGTCCACATCAAACACTCCCAGGTCAGGTACAGCACGGGGTTAGATACAGAGTAAAGCTCCCTCTGCACTGTCCCCATCAAACACTCCCAGGACAGGTACAGCACGGGGTTAGATACAGAGTAAAGCTCCCTCTACACTGTCCACATCAAACACTCCCAGGACTAGTACAGCACGGGGTTAGATACAGAGTAAAGCTCCCTCTACACTGTCCCCATCAAACACTCCCAGGACAGGTACAACACGGGGTTAGATACAGAGTAAAGCTCCCTCTACACTGTCCCCATCAAACACTCACAGGACAGGTACAGCACGGGGTTAGATACAGAGTAAAGCTCCCTCTACACTGTCCCCATCAAACACTCCCAGGACAGGTACAGCACGGGGTTAGATACAGAGTAAAGTTCCCTCTACACTGTCCCAATTAAACACTCCCAGGACAGGTACAGCACAGGGTTAGATTTAGAGGAAAGCTACCTCTACACTGTCGCCATCAAACGCTCCCAGGACAGGTACAGCACGGGGTTAGACACAGAGTAAAGCTCCCTCTACACTGTCCCCATCAAACACTCCCAGGACATTGGATTTCGGCGGCAGCGGTGCGCAGGGGCCTTCTTGGAGGTGAGTAGTGAGTTTAAAAGCTCTTACCTTTACAGGAGCAGCCCTTTGGATTTCGGCGGCAGCGGTGCGCAGGGGCCTTCTGGGAGGTGAGTAGTGAGTTTAAAAGCTCTTACCTTTACAGGAGCAGCCCTTTGGATTTCGGCGGCAGCGGTGCGCAGGGGCCTTCTTGGAGGTGAGTAGTTAGTTTAAAAGCTCTTACCTTTACAGGAGCAGCCCTTTGGATTTCGGCGGCAGCGGTGCGCAGGGGCCTTCTTGGAGGTGAGTAGTGAGTTTAAAAGCTCTTACCTTTACAGGAGCAGCCCTTTGGATTTCGGCGGCAGCGGTGCGCAGGGGCCTTCTGGGAGGTGAGTAGTTAGTTTAAAAGCTCTTACCTTTACAGGAGCAGCCCTTTGGATTTCGGCGGGAACCGGAAGTTCGACCTCTGGCAAGTCCCCCCCCCCCCCCCCAATAAATTCTGGTGGAGAGGAAACCCGAGACACTACACGTGTAGTGTCTCCCACCCACCCTCCTCCTCTAACCTAATAATAAGACCCATTGGTGTAAGGTAAGTGCCATATTATATTATATATTATTAGCATTGTGCAGGCCAAGGATTGGAGGTGGAGGAGCAGTCTCTGTCAGCGAGAGAACCTGAGAACATCTCAGAAGGTAAGCAAGTGATTTTTACTTTTATACCTTTTTTCAAATTGTGTGTGTCGGGGGGGACAGAAAAGCTGTGACCTGAGTGGCTGGTTGGGATTCTAACCTAAATTTTTTTGACTATTTGGGAACTAATTAAACATAATAACTTAATTATAATTTAGAGGATATCTAAGCCAGAGATCGGAGGATATTATAGTTAGCTATCGCATTTCTATTAGAAATCTAGTGCTAGGAAACAGATAGTTGACAGTAACTTTGTAATTTAAAAAAAAAAAAAGTATTTATAAAAAAAAAAGACAAATTTTGATTTTAATTAATTGACGCAATGTCAGTTAGAGGGGTGCTGTGCTCTGACTGTGAGATGTGGCAGGTCCGGGAGGCTTCCAGCGTCCTGGATGGCTTCATCTGCAGAAAGTGCACCCAACTGCAGCTCCTCACAGACCGCATGGTTCGGTTGGAGCAGCAATTGGATGCACTTAGGAGCATGCAGGTGGCGGAAAGCGTCATAGATCGCAGTTATGTAAGTGTGGTCACACCCAAGGTGCAGGCAGAGAAATGGGTGACCACCAGAAAGGGCAGGCAGTCAGTGCAGGAATCCCCTGTGGTTGTCCCCCTCTCGAACAGGTATACCCCTTTGGATACTGTCGGGGGGGATAGCCTATCAGGGGAAAACAGCAGCAGCCAGAGCAGTGGCACCACGGCTGGCTCTGATGTTCAGAAGGGAGGGTCAAAGCGCAGAAGAGTAATAGTTATAGGGGACTCTATAGTCAGGGGAACAGATAGGCGCTTCTGTGGACGTGAAAGAGACTCCAGGATGGTATGTTGCCTCCCTGGTGCCAGGGTCCAGGATGTCTCCGAACGGGTAGAGGGAATCCTGAAGGGGGAGGGCAAACAGGTAGAGGTCGTTGTACATATTGGTACTAACGACATAGGCAGGAAGAGGCATGAGGTCCTGCAGCAGGAGTTCAGGGAGCTAGGCAGAAAGTTAAAAGACAGGACCTCGAGGGTTGTAATCTCGGGATTACTCCCTGTGCCACGTGCCAGTGAGGCTAGAAATAGGAAGATAGAGCAGACAAACACGTGGCTAAACAGCTGGTGTAGGAGGGAGGGTTTCGGTTATCTGGACCACTGGGAGCTCTTCCGGGGCAGGTGTGACCTGTATAAGATGGACGGGTTGCATCTAAACCGGAGAGGCATAAATATCCTGGCCGCGAGATTTGCTAGTGTCACACGGGAGGGTTTAAACTAGTATGGCAGGGGGGTGGGCACGGGAGCAATAGGTCAGAAGGTGAGAGCGTTGAGGGAGAACTAGGGAATATGGACAGTGTGGCTCTGAGGCAGAGCAGACGGGGAGAAGTTGCTGAACACAGCGGGTCTGGTGGCCTGAAGTGCATATGTTTTAATGCAAGGAGCATTACGGGTAAGGCAGATGAACTTAGAGCTTGGATTAGTACTTGGAACTATGATGTTGTTGCCATTACAGAGACCTGGTTGAGGGAAGGGCAGGATTGGCAGCTAAACGTTCCAGGATTTAGATGTTTCAGGCGGGATAGAGGGGGATGTAAAAGGGGAGGCGGAGTTGCGCTACTTGTTCAGGAGAGTATCACAGCTATACAGCGAGAGGACACCTCAGAGGGCAGTGAGGCTATATGGGTAGAGATCAGGAATAAGAAGGGTGCAGTCACAATGTTGGGGGTATACTACAGGCCTCCCAACAGCCAGCGGGAGATAGAGGAGCAGATAGGTAGACAGATTTTGGAAAAGAGTAAAAACAACAGGGTTGTGGTGATGGGAGACTTCAACTTCCCCAATATTGACTGGGACTCACTTAGTGCCAGGGGCTTAGACGGGGCAGAGTTTGTAAGGAGCATCCAGGAGGGCTTCTTAAAACAATATGTAAACAGTCCAACTAGGGAAGAGGCGGTACTGGACCTGGTATTGGGGAATGAGCCCGGCCAGGTGGTAGATGTTTCAGTAGGGGAGCATTTCGGTAACAGTGACCACAATTCAGTAAGTTTTAAAGTACTGGTGGACAAGGATAAGAGTGGTCCGAGGATGAATGTGCTAAATTGGGGGAAGGCTAATTATAACAATATTAGGCGGGAACTGAAGAGCATAGATTGGGGGCGGATGTTTGAGGGCAAATCAACATCTGACATGTGGGAGGCTTTCAAGTGTCAGTTGATAGGAATACAGGACAGGCATGTTCCTGTGAGGAAGAAAGACAAATACGGCAATTTTCGGGAACCTTGGATGACGAATGATATTGTAGGCCTCGTCAAAAAGAAAAAGGAGGCATTTGTCAGGGCTAAAAGGCTGGGCACAGACGAAGCCTGTGTGGCATATAAGGAAAGTAGGAAGGAACTTAAGCAGGGAGTCAGGAGGGCTAGAAGGGGTCATGAAAAGTCATTGGCAAATAGGGTTAAGGAAAATCCCAAGGCTTTTTACACTTACATAAAAAGCAAGAGGGTAGTCAGGGAAAGGGTTGGCCCACTGAAGGATAGGCAAGGGAATCTATGTGTGGAGCCAGAGGAAATGGGCGAGGTACTAAATGAATACTTTGCATCAGTATTCACCAAAGAGAAGGAATTGGTAGATGTTGAGTCTGGAGAAGGGGGTGTAGATAGCCTGGGTCACATTGTGATCCAAAAAGACGAGGTGTTGGGTGTCTTAAAAAATATTAAGGTAGATAAGTCCCCAGGGCCGGATGGGATCTACCCCAGAATACTGAAGGAGGCTGGAGAGGAAATTGCTGAGGCCTTGACAGAAATCTTTGGATCCTCGCTGTCTTCAGGGGATGTCCCGGAGGACTGGAGAATAGCCAATGTTGTTCCTCTGTTTAAGAAGGGTGGCAGGGATAATCCCGGGAACTACAGGCCGGTGAGCCTTACTTCAGTGGTAGGGAAATTACTGGAGAGAATTCTTCGAGACAGGATCTACTCCCATTTGGAAGCAAATGGACGTATTAGTGAGAGGCAGCACGGTTTTGTGAAGGGGAGGTCGTGTCTCACTAACTTGATAGAGTTTTTCGAGGAGGTCACTAAGATGATTGATGCAGGTAGGGCAGTAGATGTTGTCTATATGGACTTCAGTAAGGCCTTTGACAAGGTCCCTCATGGTAGACTAGTACAAAAGGTGAAGTCACACGGGATCAGGGGTGAACTGGCAAGGTGGATACAGAACTGGCTAGGCCATAGAAGGCAGAGGGTAGCAATGGAGGGATGCTTTTCTAATTGGAGGGCTGTGACCAGTGGTGTTCCACAGGGATCAGTGCTGGGACCTTTGCTCTTTGTAGTATATATAAATGATTTGGAGGAAAATGTAACTGGTCTGATTAGTAAGTTTGCAGACGACACAAAGGTTGGTGGAATTGCGGATAGCGATGAGGACTGTCTGAGGATACAGCAGGATTTAGATTGTCTGGAGACTTGGGCGGAGAGATGGCAGATGGAGTTTAACCTGAACAAATGTGAGGTAATGCATTTTGGAAGGGCTAATGCAGGTAGGGAATATACAGTGAATGGTAGAACCCTCAAGAGTATTGAAAGTCAAAGAGATCTAGGAGTACAGGTCCACAGATCACTGAAAGGGGCTACACAGGTGGAGAAGGTAGTCAAGAAGGCATACGGCATGCTTGCCTTCATTGGCCGGGGCATTGAGTATAAGAATTGGCAAGTCATGTTGCAGCTGTATAGAACCTTAGTTAGGCCACACTTGGAGTATAGTGTTCAATTCTGGTCGCCACACTACCAGAAGGATGTGGAGGCTTTAGAGAGGGTGCAGAAGAGATTTACCAGAATGTTGCCTGGTATGGAGGGCATAAGCTATGAGGAGCGATTGAATAAACTCGGTTTGTTCTCACTGGAACGAAGGAGGTTGAGGGGCGACCTGATAGAGGTATACAAAATTATGAGGGGCATAGACAGAGTGGATAGTCAGAGGCTTTTCCCCAGGGTAGAGGGGTCAATTACTAGGGGGCATAGGTTTAAGGTGAGAGGGGCAAAGTTTAGAGTAGATGTACGAGGCAAGTTTTTTACGCAGAGGGTAGTGGGTGCCTGGAACTCACTACCGGAGGAGGTAGTGGAGGCAGGGACGATAGGGACATTTAAGGGGCATCTTGACAAATATATGAATAGGATGGGAATAGAAGGATACGGACCCAGGAAGTGTAGAAGATTGTAGTTTAGTCGGGCAGTATGGTCGGCACGGGCTTGGAGGGCCGAAGGGCCTGTTCCTGTGCTGTACATTTCTTTGTTCTTTGTTCTTTGTTCTTTGACAGGTACAGCACGGGGTTAGATACAGAGTAAAGCTCCCCCTTCACTGTCGCCATCAAACGCTCCCAGGACAGGTACAGCACGGTGTTAGATACAGAGTAAAGCTCCCTCTACACTGTCCCCATCAAACACTCCCAGGACAGGAACAGCACGGGTTAGATACAGAGTAAAGCTCCCTCTGCACTGTCCCCATCAAACACTCCCAGGACAGGTACAGCACGGGGTTAGATACAGAGTAAAGCTCCCCCTTCACTGTCGCCATCAAACGCTCCCAGGACAGGTACAGCACGGTGTTAGATACAGAGTAAAGCTCCCTCTACACTGTCCCCATCAAACACTCCCAGGACAGGTACAGTACGGGGTTAGATACAGAGTAAAGCTCCATCTACACAGTCCCCATCAAACATTCCCAGGACAGGTACAGCACGGTGTTTGGTACAGAGTAAAGCTCCCTCTACACTGTCCCCATCAAACATTCCCAGGACAGGTACAGCACAGGGTTTGATACAGAGTAAAGCTCCCTCTACACTCTCCCTATCAAACACACCCAGGACAGGTACAGCACGGGTTAGATACAGAGTAAAGCTCCCTCTACACTGTCACGATCAAACACTCCCAGGACAGGTACAGCACGGGGTTAGGTACAGAGTAAAGCTCCCTCAACACTGTGAGCATCAACCATTCCCAGGACAGGTACAGCACGGTGTTAGATACAGAGTAAAGCTCACTCCACACTGCCCCCATCAAACACTCCCAGGACAGGTACAGCACGAGGTTAGATACAGAGTAAACCTCGCTCTACACTTTTCCCATTAAACACTCCCAGGACAGGTACAGCACGGGGTTAGATACAGAGTAAAGCTCCCTCTACACTGTCCCCATCAAACACTCCCAGGACAGGTACAGCACGGGGTTAGATACAGTGTAAAGCTCCCTCTACACTGTCGCCATCAAACGCTCCCAGGTCAGGTACAGCACGGGGTTAGATACAGAGTAAAGCTCGCCCTACACTGTCCCCAACAAACACTCCCAGGACAGGTACAGCACGGGGTTAGATACAGAGTAAAGCTCCCTCTACACTGTCCCCATCAAACACTCCCAGGACAGGTACAGCACGGGGTTAGATACAGAGTGAAACTCCTGCTTCACTGTCGCCATCAAACGCTCCCAGGACAGGTACAGCACGGTATTAGATACAGAGTAAAGCTCCATCTACACTTTCCCCATCAAACACTCCCAGGACAGGAACAGCACGGTGTTAGGTACAGAGTAAAGCTCCCTCTACACTGTCCCCATCAAACACTCCCAGGACAGGTACAGCACGGTGTTAGATACAGAGTAAAGCTCACTCCACACTGTCCCCATCAAACACTCCCAGGACAGGTACAGCACGGGGTTAGATACAGAGTAAACCTCGCTCTACACTTTTCCCATCAAACACTCCCAGGGCAGGTACAGCACGGGGTTAGATACAGAGTAAAGCTCCCTCTACACTGTCCCCAACAAAGACTCCCAGGACAGTTACAGCACGGGGTTAGATACAGAGTAAAGCTCCCTCTGCACTGTCCCCATCAAACACTCCCTGGACATGTACAGCACGGGGTTAGATACAGAGTAAAGCTCCCTCTCCACTGTCCTGATCAAACACTCCCAGGACAGGTACAGCACGGTGTTAGATACAGAGTAAAGCTCCATCTACACTGTCCCCATGAAACACTCCCAGGACAGGAACATCACGGGGTTAGATACAGAGTAAAGCTCCCCCTTCACTGTCGCCATCAAACGCTCCCAGGACAGGTACAGCACGGTGTTAGATACAGAGTAAAGCTCCCTCTACACTGTCCTGATCAAACACTCCCAGGACAGGTACAGCACAGGGTTAGATACAGAGTAATGCTCGCCCTACACTGTCGCCATCAAACGCTCCCAGGACAGGTACAGCACGGGGTTAGATATAGAGTAAAGCTCGCCCGACACTGTCCCCAACAAACACTCCCAGGATAGGTACAGACGGGGTTAGATACAGAGTAAAGCTCCCTCTACACTGTCCTGATCAAACACTCCCAGGACAGGTACAGCACGGGGTTAGATACAGAGTAAAGCTCGCCCTACACTGTCCCCAACAAACACTCCCAGGACAGGTACAGCACGGGGTTAGATACAGAGTAAAGCTCCCTCTACACTGTCCCCATCAAACACTCCCAGGACAGGTACAGCACGGGGTTAGATACAGAGTAAAGCTCCCCCTACACTGTCGCCATCAAACGCTCCCAGGACAGGTACAGCACGGTGTTAGATACAGAGTAAAGCTCCATCTACACTGTCCCCATCAAACACTCCCAGGACAGGTACAGCACGGGGTTAGATACAGAGTAAAGCTCCCTCTACACTGTCCCCATCAAACAATCCCAGGACAGGGACAGCACGGGGTTAGATACAGAGAAAAGTTCCCTCTACACTGTCCCCATCAAACACTCCCAGGACAGGTACAGCACGGGGTTAGATACAGAGTAAAGCTCCCTCTACACTGTCCAATAAAACACTCCCAGGACAGGTACAGCACGGGGTTAGACACAGAGTAAAGCTCCCTCTACACTGTACCCATCAAACGCTCCCAGGCCAGGTACAGCACGGGGTTAGATACAGAGTAAAGCTCCCTCTACACGGTCAGCATCAAACATTCCCAGGACAGGTACAGCACGTGGTTAGATACAGAGTAAAGCTCCCTCCACACTGTCCCCATCAAACACTCCCGGGACAGGTACAGCACGGGGTTAGATACAGAGTAAAGCTCCCTCTACACTGTCCCCATCAAACACTCCCAGGACAGGTAGAGCACTGGGTTAGATACAGAGGAATGCTGCCTCTACACTGTCCCCATCAAACACTCCCAGGACAGGTACAGCACTGGGTTAGGTACAGCGCAAAGCTCCCTCTACACTGTCCCCATCAAGCACTCCTAGGACAGGTACAGCACGGGGTTAGATACAGAGTAAAGCTCCCTCTGCACTGTCCCCATCAAACACTCCCAGGCCAGGTACAGCACGGGGTTAGATACAGAGTAAAGCTCCCTCTACACTGTCCCCATGAAACACTCCCAGGACAGGTACAGCACGGGGTTAGATACAGAGTAAAGCTCCCTCTACATTGTCCCCATCAAACACTCCCAGGACAGGTACAGCACGGGGTTAGATACAGAGTAAAGCTCCCTCTACACTGTCCCCATCAAACACTCCCAGGACAGGTACAGCACGGGGTTAGATACAGAGTAAAGCTCCCTCTACACTGTCCCCATCAAACACTCCCAGGACAGTTACAGCACGGGGTTAGATACAGAGTAAAGCTCCCTCTTCACTGTCCCCATCAAACACTCCCAGGACAGGTACAGCACGGGGTTAGATACAGAGTAAAGCTCCCTCTACACTGTCCACATGAAACACTCCCAGGTCAGGTACAGCACGGGGTTAGATACAGAGTAAAGCTCCCTCTGCACTGTCCCCATCAAACACTCCCAGGACAGGTACAGCACGGGGTTAGATACAGAGTAAAGCTCCCTCTACACTCTCCACATCAAACACTCCCAGGACAGGTACAGCACGGGGTTAGATACAGAGTAACGCTCCCTCTACACTGTCCCCATCAAACACTCCCAGGACAGGTACAGCACTGGGTTAGATACAGAGTAAAGCTCCCTCTACACTGTCCCCATCAAACACTCACAGGACAGGTACAGCACGGGGTTAGATACAGAGTAAAGTTCCCTCGACACTGCCCCCATTAAACACTCCCAGGACAGGTACAGCACGGGGTTAGATACAGAGTAAAGCTCCCTCTACACTGTCCCCACCAAACACTCCCAGGACAGGTACAGCACGGGGTTAGATACAGAGTAAAGCTCCCTCTACACTGTCCCCACCAAACACTCCCAGGACAGGTACAGCACGGGGTTAGATACAGAGTAAAGCTCCCTCTGCACTGTCCCCATCAAACACTCCCAGCACAGATACAGCACGGGGTTAGATACAGAGTAAAGCTCCCTCTACACTGTCGCCATCAAACACTCCCAGGACAGGTACAGCACGGGGTTAGATACAGAGTAAAGCTCCCTCTACACTGTCCCCATCAAACACTCCCTGGACAGGTACAGCACGGGGTTAGATACAGAGTAAAGCTCCCTCTACACTGTCCCCATCAAACACTCCCTGGACAGGTACAGCACGGGGTTAGATACAGAGTAAAGCTCCCTCTACACTGTCCACATCAAACACTCCCAGGACAGATACAGCACGGGGTTAGATACAGAGTAAAGCTCCCTCTACACTGTCCCCATCAAACACTCCCAGGACAGGTTCAGCACGGGGTTAGATACAGAGTAAAGCTCCCTCTACACTGTCCCATCAAACACTCCCAGGACAGGTACAGCACGGGGTTAGATACAGAGTAAAGCTCCCTCTACACTGTCCCATCAAACACTCCCAGGACAGGTACAGCACGGGGTTAGATACAGAGTAAAGCTCCCTCTACACTGTCCCCATCAAACACTCCCTGGACAGGTACAGCACAGGGTTAGATACAGAGTAAAGCTCCCTCTACACTGTCCACATCAAACACTCCCAGGACAGATACAGCACGGGGTTAGATACAGAGTAAAGCTCCCTCTACACTGTCCCCATCAAACACTCCCAGGACAGGTTCAGCACGGGGTTAGATACAGAGTAAAGCTCCCTCGACACTGTCCCCATCAAACACTCCCAGGACAGGTACAGCACGGGGTTAGATACAGAGTAAAGCTCCCTCTACACTGTCCCCATCAAACACTCCCAGGACAGGTACAGCACGGGGTTAGATACAGAGTAAAGCTCCCTCTACACTGTCCCATCAAACACTCCCAGGACAGGGACAGCACGGGGTTAGATACAGAGTAAAGCTCCCTCTACACTGTCCCATCAAACACTCCCAGGACAGGTACAGCACGGGGTTAGATACAGAGTAAAGCTCCCTCTACACTGTCCCCATCAAACACTCCCAGGACAGGTACAGCACGGGGTTAGATACAGAGTAAAGCTCCCTCTACACTGTCCCCATCAAACACTCCCAGGACAGGTACAGCATGGGATTAGATACAGAGTAAAACTCCCTCTACACTGTCCCCATCAAACACTCCCAGGACAGGTACAGCACGGGGTTAGATACAGAGTAAAGCTCCCTCTACACTGTCCACATCAAACACTCCCAGGACAGGTACAGCACGGGGTTAGATACAGAGTAAAGCTCCCTCTACACTGTCCCCATCAAACACACCCAGGACAGGTACAGCACGGGGTTAGATACAGAGTAAAGCTCCCTCTACACTGTCCCCATCAAACACTCCCAGGATAGGTACAGCACGGGGTTAGATACAGAGTAAAGCTCCCTCTACACTGTCCCCATCAAACACTCCCAGGACAGGTACAGCACGGGGTTAGATACAGAGTAAAGCTCCCTCTACACTGTCCCCATCAAACACACCCAGGACAGGTACAGCACGGGGTTAGATACAGAGTAAAGCTCCCTCTACACTGTCCCCATCAAACACTCCCAGGACAGGTACAGCACGGGGTTAGATACAGAGTAAAGCTCCCTCTACACTGTCCCCATCAAACACTCCCAGGATAGGTACAGCACGGGGTTAGATACAGAGTAAAGTTCCCTCCACACTGTCCCCATCAAACACTCCCAGGATAGGTACAGCACGGGGTTAGATACAGAGTAAAGCTCCCTCTACACTGTCCCCATCAAACACTCCCAGGACAGGTACAGCACGGGGTTCGATACAGAGTAAAGCTCCCTCTACACTGTCCCCATCAAACACTCCCAGGACAGGTACAGCACGGGGTTAGGTACAGAGTAAAGCTCCCTCTACACTGTCCCCATCTAACACTCCCAGGACAGGTACAGCACGGGGTTAGATACCGAGGATACAACCTAACTGACAGAGAGTTGAGTTGCTGAGGTATTGCTGATAGCGCAGATGGAGCGCAGGGAGCAATGCGATGGACTGGACGGGCTGTGTTGTGATCTGTGTAATTCGATGCACTTGTCCACACAGGAATTCTCACTCTCTCGAGTGTGTTTGGTTTCAGGTACAATGTTCGACATTTTTCCCTCGGGACTCCCCAAAGAAGCAGGAAACTGAGAGTCGGAATGGTAAATAGAGCCCATCAAATAACAAAACAATCTGGCACTGTGTCAGATCAATTGTCACAGTCATGCTGCCCACACTCTCTCCACACACTCTCTCACACACACACTGTCTCTCACACACACCGTCTCTCACACACACTGTCTCTCACACACACCGTCTCTCACACACACCGTCTCTCACACACACTGTCTCTCACACACACCGTCTCTCACACACACCGTCTCTCACACACACCGTCTCTCACACACTCCGTCTCACACACACCGTCTCTCACACACTCTCTCACACACACCGTCTCTCTACACACACTGTCTCTCACACACACCGTCTCTCACACACTCCGTCTCTCACACACACCGTCTCACACACACCGTCTCTCACACACACGTCTCTCACACACACTGTCTCTCACACACACCGTCTCTCACACACACCGTCTCTCACACACACCGTCTCTCCCACACACTGTCTCTCCCACACACTGTCTCTCCCACACACTGTCTCTCCCACACACTGTCTCTCCCACACACTGTCTCTCCACACACTGTCTCTCCCACACACTGCTCTCCCACACACTGTCTCTCCCACACACTGTCTCTCCCACACACTGTCTCTCCCACACACTGTCTCTCACACACTGTCTCCTCCCACACACTGTCTCTCCCACACACTGTCTCTCCCACACACTCTCTCTCACACACCATCTCCACACACTGTCTCTCCCACACACTGTCTCTCCCACACACTCTCTCTCCCACACACTGTCTCTCCCACACACTGTCTCTCCACACACTGTCTCTCCACACACTGTCTCTCCCACACACTGTCTCTCCCACACACTGTCTCTCCACACACTGTCTCTCCCACACACTGTCTCTCCCACATACGTCTCTCCCACACACTGTCTCTCACACACACTGTCTCTCCCACACACTGTCTCTCCCACACACTGTCTCTCCACACACTGTCTCTCCCACACACTGTCTCTCCCACACACTGTCTCTCCCACACACTGTCTCTCCACATACTGTCTCTCCCACACACTGTCTCTCCACACACTGTCTCTCCACACACTGTCTCTCCACACACTGTCTCTCCACACACTGTCTCTCCCACACACTGTCTCTCCCACACACACTGTCTCTCACAGCACACCGTCTCTCACACAACACCGTCTCTCCCACACACCGTCTCTCCCACACACTCTCTCACACACACTGTCTCTCACACACTGTCTCTCCCACACACTCTCCCACACACACTCTCTCTCACACACACTCTCTCACACACACACTGTCTCTCAGACACACCGTCTCTCCCACACACCGTCTCTCCCACACACTCTCTCACACACACTGTCTCTCACACAATGTCTCTCCCACACACTCTCCCACACACACACTCTCTCACACACTCTCTCACACACACACTGTCTCTCACACACACCGTCTCACACACACCGTCTCTCCCACACACCGCTCTCCCACACACTGTCTCTCCCACACACTGTCTCTCCCACACTAGTCTCTCCCACACACTGTCTCTCCCACACTGTCTCACACACTGTCCTCTCCCACACACTGTCTCTCCCACACACTGTCTCTCCACACACTGTCTCTCCCACACACTGTCTCTCCCACACTGTCTCACTGTCTCTCCCACACACTGTCTCTCACCACACTGTCTCTCCCACACACTGTCTCTCCCACACACTGTCTCTCCCCACACTGTCTCTCCCACACACTGTCTCTCCACACACTGTCTCTCCCACACACTTCTCTCCCACAACACACTCTCTCCCACACATCTCTCTCCACACACTCTCTCTCCACACAATGTCTCTCCCACACTCACTCTCTCTCCCACACACTCTCTCTCCCACACACTCTCTCCCACACCTCTCTCTCCCACACACTCTCTCTCCACACACTCTCTCTCCCACACCTCTCTCCCACACACTCTCTCCCACACACTCTCTCTCCCACACACTCTCTCTCCCCACACTCTCTCTCACTCACTCTCTCTCCCACACACGTCTCCTCCCACACACGTCTCTCCCACACAGCTCTCTCTCACACACACCGTCTCTCACAGCACACCGTCTCTCACTCACACCGTCTCTCACACACTCGTCTCACACACACCGTCTCTCACACCACCGTCTCTCACACACACTCGCTCTCTCCACACACCGTCTCTCACACACACCTGTCTCTCACACACACGTCTCACACACACACCGTCTCTCACACACACCGTTCTCACACGTCTCACACACACCGTCTCTCACACACACCGTCAATCCTCTCACACACCGTCTCTCACACACCGTCTCACACACTCGTCTCTCACACACACCGTCTCTCACACGTCTTCACACGTCTCTCACACTCCCGAGTCTCCCGCTCACACCACCCGTCTCACACACACACCTCTCTCACACACTCTGCTCTCCACACACCGTCTCTCACACACACCGTCTCTCACACACCGTCTCTCACAACACCGTCTCTCACACACACCGTCTCTCCACACACCCTCTCTCCCACACCTCTCTCTCTCCCACACCGTCTCTCACACACTCCGTCTCTCACACCACCGTCTCTCACACACTCACCGTCTCTCCACACACACCTCTCTCACGACACATCTTCTCACACACACCGTCTCTCACACCACTCTCTACACTCCGACTCTCTCACACACACGTCTCTCACCACACACCGGTCTCACACACCACAGTCACACCGTCTCGCACACACACCGCTCTCTACACACACCGTCTCTCACACAACAGTCTCAACACACGTCTCTACACACACCCGTCTCTCACACACACCGTCTCACTCCTCTCCACACACACTCTCTCTCACCCACAATCACCACTCCTCTCCCACAACACCTCCTCTCCTCACACGACACTCTCTCACTCACTCGTCTCACACAAGTCCTCTCAACACACCTCTCTCACACACTCTCCTCACACACTCCGTCTCTCACACACACCGTCTCTCACACACACCGTCTCTCTACACACACCGTCCTCACACACCTCTCTCTCTCACACACTCAGCTCTCTCACACACTCCGTCCTCTCACACCACTCCGTCTCTCAGCACACACCGTCACTCTTCACACAACACGCTCTCTCACACACACCGTCTCTCCTCACACAGTCCTCACTCACACCGTCTCTCACACACTCACTCTCTCACACACACTCGTCTCTCACACACTCCGTCTCTCACACTCTCTCTCACACTCTCCATCACTCACACACCGTCTCTCACACACTCCGTCTCTCACACACACCTCTTCCACACTCACCTCTCCCACACACACCTCTCTCACACACACCGTCTCTCACACACCCACTCTCTCACACACTCCCTAACACCCTCGTCTCTCACACACTCCGTCTCTCTCACACACTCCCGTCTCTCTCACACACTACCGTCTCCACACACTACCGTCTCTCACACTACACCGTCTCTCACACACACCGTCTCTCACACTCACGTCTCTCTCCACACCTGTCGTCTCACACACACTCGTCTCTCACACTCTCACACACCACTCTCTCACACACCTCTACACACTAACTCCACACACACCGACACCCTCCTCACACCCAATCCCACCACAACCTAACACACAACCTACCAAATCACCCACACACAACCACACTCAATCCCCACACACACTCTCTACACATCACTACTCACTCACACTACACCCCCTACACAACACCCCTCTCACTCACCACACTCTCACCTCACTCACTCACACCTCTCACACACACTCTTCACACACTCTCTCTCACCCAATCACACTCACTCTCTCACTCACACCCTCTCTCACAACACACTCTCCACTCTCACACACACACTCAATTCACTCTCTCACTCACACATACTACTCACCTCTCTCTCACTCACTCTCTCACAACACACTCTCTCTCACACTCTCTCCACACCCTCTACACACTCTCTCACTCTCACACTCACTACACACTCTCCTCTCTCACACACTCTCTCACACTCTCATACACCTCATCACAACTCTCACACTCTCTCTCACCCTCATCTCTCTCTCTCTCACACACTCTCTCACACTCTCTCTCTCACACACTCTCTCTCTCTCACACACCTCTCTCTCTCTCTCACACACACACTCTCTCTCTCTCTCACACTCTCTACACACACTCCACTCTCTCTCTCTCCACACACTCTCTCACACTGCTCTCACACTTCTCTCTCACAGTCTCTCACCACACTCACTGTCTCTCACAGTCTCTCACTCACTCCCACACTCTCTCTCTCCCACACTCTCTCTCTCCACACTCTCTCTCCTCACCACACTCTCTCTCACCACTCTCTCTCACCCTCACTCTCTCCGCACACTCTCTCTCGCACCTCACTCTCTCACTCACACCTCTCACCACACTTCTCTCGCACACACTGTCTCACTCACACACTCTCTCCCACACACTGTCTCTCCACACACTGTCTCTCCACACACTGTCTCTCCCACTCTCCACACACTGTCTCTCCACACTCTGCTCTCACCACTGTCTCTCCACACTGTCCTCTCTCCACACACTGTCTCTCCCACACACTGTCTCTCCCACTCACTGTCTCTCCACACACTGTCTCTCCCACACACTGTCTCTCCCACACACTGTCTCTCCCACACACTGTCTCTCCCACACAGTCTCTCCCACACACTGTCTCTCCACACACTGTCTCTCCCACACACTGTCTCTCTCACACACTGTCTCTCCCACACTCGTCTCTCCACACACTGTCTCTCACACATGTCTCACACACTGTCTCTCCCACACACTGTCTCTCCACACACTGTCTCTCTCCCACACACTGTCTCTCCCACACACTGTCTCTCCCACACACCGTCTCTCCCACACACCGTCTCTCCCACACACCGTCTCTCCCACACACCGTCTCTCCCACACACGTCTCTCCACACACCGTCTCTCCCACACACCGTTCTCCACACACGTTCCCGTCTCCCACACACCGTCTCTCACACTCACACTCTCTCTCCCACACACACTCTCTCTCACACACACCGTCTCTCACACACACTCTCTCACACACACCGTCTCTCCCACACACCGTCTCTCACACACACTCTCTCTCACACACCGTCTCTCACACACTCTCTCCCACACACACCGCTCTCTCACACACCGTCTCTCACCCACACAGTCTCTCACACACTCTCTCTCTCACACACTCCGTCTCTCACACACTCGTCTCCTCCTCCACACACCGTCTCTCACACACACCCTCCTCTCTCACACACTGTCTCTCACACACTGTCTCTCACACACTGTCTCTCACACACTGTCTCTCACACACACTGTCTCTCACACACTCCGTCTCTCACACACTCCGTCTCTCACACACTCCGTCTCTCACACACTCCGTCTCTCACACACACCGTCTCTCACACACACGTCTCTCACACACACCGTCTCTCACACACACTCTCTCTCCCACACACTCTCTCTCACACACACCGTCTCTCACACACACTCTCTCTCACACACACCGTCTCTCCCACACACCGTCTCTCCCACACACCGTCTCTCACACACACTCTCTCTCACACACACCGTCTCTCACACACTCTCTCCCACACACACCGTCTCTCACACACACCGTCTCTCACCCACACAGTCTCTCACACACTCTCTCTCTCACACACTCCGTCTCTCACACACTCCGTCTCTCCCACACACGTCTCACACACACCCTCTCTCTCACACACTGTCTCTCACACACTGTCCTCTCACACACTCCGTCTCTCACACACTCCGTCTCTCACACACTCCGTCTCTCACACACTCCGTCTCTCACACACACCGTCTCTCACACACACCGTCTCTCACACACACTCTCTCTCACACACACTCTCTCCCCACACACACTCTCTCTCACACACACCGTCTCTCACACACACTCTCTCTCACACACACCGTCTCTCACACACACCGTCTCTCCCACACACCGTCTCTCACACACACTCTCTCTCACACACACCGTCTCTCACACACTCTCTCCCACTCACACCGTCTCTCACACACACCGTCTCTCACACACTCACCGTCTCTCACCCACAGTCTCTCACACACTCTCTCCCACACACACCGTCTCTCACACACACTGTCTCTCCCACACACTGTCTCTCCCACACACTGTCTCTCCCACACACCGTCTCTCCACACACTGTCTCTCCACACACTGTCTCTCCCACACACTGTCTCTCCACACACTCTCTCTCTCTCACACTCTCTCTCACACTCTCTCTCACACACTCTCTCACACACTCTCTCTCACACACACACTCTCTCTCTCACACACTCACCTCTCTCACTCACACACACACTCTCTCTCTCTCCCCACACACTGTCTCTCCCACACACTGTCTCTCCCCACACACTGTCTCTCCCACACTGTCTCTCCACACACTGTCTCTCCCACACACTGTCTCTCCCACACACTGTCT